>NC_143021.1:111111988-111232691 GCF_055824585.1 Amblyomma mixtum
CCTTGACACGTTCATTATTGTATTCTGAAGTCTAGGGTTCGACGGAATCCCGTCTGGCGAGGGAAATTGATGCTGATTTGTCAAAGAAAACATACACTCGCCAAAGATGCAAAGGAAATAACAGGAATATACGTTTCGGCCCCCGTACGGGTGCCTTGATCACAGAGAAGCGAAGGACGGGAAGGGGAGATATGGGCGATTTTTCGAAGGGTGCGCATGTATATCTCTGGGAGATTGCCACAGGTCCGGTTAATCGTGTTTGGCGTGGATTGAATGTACAATGATTCTATGAAAAGGCGTTTTGGTAAGGATTTTTCCCTTGCAATTACACGTGCTGCGTCCCAGTCGATGGTATAGCCAGTTTTCTGATGACGTTGCGCTAAGGCTTTTGAGCTAGTTTTTCCTTTGGCGACGTCATTTTGGTGCCGTTTGAACCTTGTATTGAATTTTCCTGTTTCTCCGATATAGGAAGCGTCATAATCACGAGAGGGGATCTTGTAGATCACACCTGGGTAGATATCGAGGTCAAGAGGGTCCTTGAGTCGCAAGAGTGGTTGTTTGGATGAAGGAACGTGGACCACTTGAACGTCATAATTTGAAAAGATCCCCTGTCGTGATTGTGAGGCTTCCTATATCGGACAAACAGGAAAATTCAAGCCAAGGCTCAAACAGCACCAAAATGACGTCGCCAAAGGAAAAAAAACTAACTCAAACGCCTTAGCGCAACATCGTCAGGAAACTGGCCATACTATCGACTGGGACGCAGCACGTGTAATTGCAAAGGAAAAATCGTTACCAAAACGCATTTTCATAACAAAATTTCGTGCTGGGCTAGTTGGTAGCGCTCCGTGTGTGTCGTTTCCTTTCTTTGTGTTCGTCTTTTGCATGCGCTGAACCAAGTTTCAACTATGCCTTGTCATAGAGTCATTGTACATTCAATCCACGCCAAACACGATTAACCGGACCCGTGGCAATCTCCCAGAGATATACCTGCGCACCCTGAGAAAAATCGTCCTCACCTGGCCGTCCTTCGCTTCTTTGTGATCAAGGCACCCGTACGGGCGCCGAAACGTCAATTGCTTTTATTGCGAGAGCAATACTGCTAGCACTTTTCTGCCGTCGGTGGAGGTCGTTCCTTCGCTGCGGCGCACGACCACGTGACAGCGTGACGTCACGACCAAAGGAGAGCAGGGGCCCCAGCCCGTCTCTTCGGCCGTAGTCGTTCCTTCGCTCGGCGCCACGGCTACCACGTGACGGCCTCCTCGGCCCGCCGTGTGAGGGCGCTCGCTAGGAGAGGATAAACGGGGCGCCGCAGGCGTGCTCCGCTTAGTCTAGTCTGAGGAGTTGTACAAGGCGTCGCTGGAGCGACGTGCTGCGCGCAAACGCCGGCGCCGTGCCGAGGAGACAGATGAAGCACTACCTTCAGCTATGTCCTCTCCAACCAAAGAGTATTACCCAATAGGGTAGCAGTCTAGACTTGGTGATGTATAGACATCCTGACGACTATCTAATTACCAGTGTTCAGGCCAAGAGTCACTACTTTACGAACCACCACAGCGTGTTCATTGGAATGAACAAACAGTAGAAACCATGTTGTGTACAGAGTAAATCCTTTAGTTGCACAAAAGGCGAAGCCATGCCAAACCACCAGCAGAGCCAAGCGCAGCCAGAAAGCTATTGCTTTCGCAATCACTCAGGCTTAACCAGAGCTAAGCCACAGCTAATTTTTATTTTCTTTGCATCATTGCTGAGTGTATGTTTTTTTTAACAAATCAGCATTATTGTATTCTGTGTACTACTTTTGTTCTAGAAAGGCTAGAACTGCGCAAAAATAGGAGGACATATGCGACGAGGAACACACAAAACACCACGGGCGCAGACTGCGAACTGTTTATTGATGGAAAATACAACGCAGTCCACATCAAGGGAGACCCAAGCACGTGGCCGCCTCGGCACTCGCACATATAAAACAGGTGAGATCACAGCTGAATAACGCTGCTCGTTACTAAAGAACAGCATAAAAACTTAAGCCATATGCACACTGCGCTTCGTATAAAAAAAACTCTGCCTCTCCCGTAACCGAGAGTAGAGTAAGCATGAAATGTTTACGGGCATAACACATTGGTTGTAGATGGTACCAGTCAAAATCTTGAAATGGGTCTAGTGTTCAACACACCACACCACACATACATGTGCGCTGGTCCATGTGGACGCAATCGTTTCCTGACAACATGGAGGAAGGAAAAAAAGAGGAGAGGCCCTTTCCACACAGCACCCTGGGAGAAAAGTGTGGAGGAAATCACGTGGTTTTTTCTCCATTGGGAGGCCATCTTACTCCGGCAGCTTAGCAACGGCGTCGTAGTTGCTGTTTACAAACCGGGCGATAGCAGACGGCCGCGGCGTAGCATTTGAGGTGCGGCGTAGGCGTGCTTTCCTCAACTGCTCGAGTTTGTTTTTGATCGTGCTCACAGACTGACGTTGGCGCCGTTAACTCATATCTCAGGTGGAATTCGCTGCAAAACTCTCGTTGTTGCGTGCATTGATTTCAACGTGCTCGGCGACCACGATCGCACGGGCATTTCGTCTACTGCGTCACTGCTCGGAGCCGTCGGGAGACCGCCGCTGCATTCGCGCTGTTCGTTCACCAGTGATTCAATACGGGGTGCGCTAGAGCGGTCGTCGGCGCAGTGTGCGGACGTTTCGCGTCCTGTACGTGCAGTGTGTGTGTGCCATTCGCGCTCCCGTTTACATCGGCAGTGAAACCTCGCTGCTACCTATGCGTGTTCTTGCAACGCTCCAGCGATTGTCACTGACGTCGGTATAACTGTCGTTTTCGTTTTTCGACGATTGCGCTTGTTTGAGCGGCGGGGGCCATGACATGGGCGGAGAGCGATATTGTAAAGGAAGCAGCTGCGCTCGCTTTGCTCTTAGTATACAGAAACTTTGTTACATGCCCGTTTGAAGCGTGTAACGTTTGAAGCGCGTAGCGAGCTATTTGCCTTTGGGACGTGCCGGGCTAAAGTGTATTCGTTGATATTGTTGCATGCAACGCGAAATAGAACACCGGAGCACGAAAAACTGGGCGGTCCCTCAGTGGTCCGAGCGCGCGAGCGAGAGCAACTAACTTCTTTCTCTTCTAGTGCATGCACTACTTCTGTCTCTTCGAATGCATGTATCAATATCGTGGCCAATTCTGTGCTTTTGGTCACGCGCTATGTGTAGACCGGTATCCTGTAGGAGGTTTGCAATTGCTTTTCTAGCTCATGTCATGGTCAAGAAGTGCGAAAAAGGCGAAGCTCTAACTGAATTTGGAGGCCTTTTCTCACATGCGTTTATTGTGCCCATGTCTTGTGACAGTGTTATTTGTCGTAAAAAGTACGTGGTGAAATGAGGATCCGCATGTGCGCTGAATTTCATTGATGCTTGTGGTGGTTATTGTGTTCAGGAAAGTAAAAACAGCGCTAAATTTTACACAAACCACACAGAAAGATGGAGCGCCCGTCCTGTCCATCTTTCTGTGTGGTTTGTGTAAAATTTATGCTGTTTTTACTTTCCTGAACATAATGTCACACCAGCTAGCCCAGCAAAAGGGCCTGTGGTTATGTTTAAGAAAAATAATTTGATGCATTCATTACATACAACAGATCGACTTTCATTGCCTGTATTGTCGATCACAAGTAAAGTGTGCTACTATGCAGTGACATTACTAGCTAGTATTTCACCAAGTAGAGAAAGCGGAGCGGACAGCTGCAGCTCTGCACATTAAATATGAAACACAGCATTGAAATGAGGCACAACACTATGAAACTTATACTGCAGCCCATGGAGGAAGGAAAGAACTTGCTGCAGCCACTGGGGACTTCTAAACTTCTAGAAGTCTGAAAAGCTATGGTCATATATATTACACACAATACTAGATCTGTGGATGTGAAACATATGCGATGTTGCCATGCTACAAAGGGTGGATTTATAGAGGGGGCAGTCACATTTTAAACGTATATTTTCTGAACTTTTTTAATAGAAAAAGGTGTTCAGAATGGTTGTCCTATGTAAAATTTCAGTCTTTTGGAGGGAAGCGACACCCCCCCCCCCACCCCCCATCCATAAACCCTCCCCTGCCGTCTACTATATGCACTTTGGCCCTCTCCGTTTCTGTCGCCTCTATGAATGGCCTTTGGAGTTGTGAATCAAAAGTCATTGTTGGCACGGCCACCAACAACACGTTATGATACTACATTTTGTGTTCAGGGTCAACAACTCAGACCTATTAGTATATTTGCCCATCCTCACTGCTGTATGAGAAAGCATTTCTTGCATGGCCAGCCGCACGAAAACATGCAATGAAGATAAGTATGGTATTCAACACCAACAAAAAAATACTGCAGAATTTTTCTAATCCTCACTGCTGCAACATAAGGCACTGTTGACACTGCCAGCTTCCAAAACATACGCAATGGAGGCAGATTGCAACATTCAGCGACAAGAGCTGCAATAAAAGGCAGGTTGAACTCTAAGGTGGGGTGTGGTCATGCATGGCAGCATTGTTCACTGCTGAATCGAAAGCAGACACGTGCACACTTGAGTGACAAAGATTCATTAAAATATTTGTCTTGGCTACTAGCTCATTTCACGGCCTTTACGTTTTTCATATCAGTGGCATGCACTGCTTTGCTGGTTTCGGACTGATGTAGTTGTAGACTTCGCGTGATATTTTGTTTACTTAGTAAATACGCAAAAACATGGAAACGTTGGTATCAGTTAACACTATTTTTAAGACATACAAATATACATTCTTTTATTTTAAAGAATACATATTTCATTGTTCTAGACAGTGAGCTTTATGTAATGCACAATGGCATTCTCAATGGCAATGCAGTTATTATTTTTGCGTTTGATCCCTCCGCAAATTCTATGAGGAGGCCGCGCTGCAACACGAGCCCCACCCCAAACAAAATTTCTGGCTACGCCACTGCCAGGGAAGCTTATAATCTCCGCCGTCAGAAAAAAAAAACGTAGCGAAAAGTGGCGACGGGTACTGCATGTCAAGATGGGCCACCGCAGTAATTGAAAGCGAAGGTCACTTCCCGCGCTTGCAGGAGTTGAGATAAGCATTTTTCCCGGCTGCAACTAATTGTGACCAGGGCCGAGCAGTGGGAGACAGCATGAATAGGACGCAGTACGAAGCAATAACTGGAAGTAGCCGCCTGTCTCACACGGGTATTTCCGCTTTATTGACTTTTCCGCTGACGAACACCAGCATAGGGCACCCTAAACTGGCAAGCAGCCAAGCGCCACTCGCGCTGGGGTCTGTTCCCATACATTGATTGATTGTAAAACATTTTATTCGCCGGGAAGAGCTTGGCAAGAGGTCGCGTTAAGTGGTCGAGAGTACATAGCCCTCGACGACTTTGTCAGCCCACTCCACCGCCAAAACTTGCGTTCTGGGGTCAGAGCTAGCCAGCACGGTCTCCCACCGCTCGAGAGAAGGAGCTGTAACTAGATCACCCGGAGGTGGCTCTATTTTGCAGTCCCACAGGATGTGATCGTAGGTAGCACGTTGGCCACAGTGTTTGCAGTTTGGGTTGTAAAGATCTGGATAAATGTGCGCGAGGAGTGATGGGGTAGCACGCTCCTTCGTTGGATTTGAAACGCGCGCGCAACGGAGCGGCGGCGAAATGTAAACAAAAGAGCCCGCCGGATTAAGATGGCGCCGAGCTTGTTTCCGGCTTCACAAAATGTCACGTCACGGCCTCTCCTCTAAACTTGGATATAGTGCCTAGAATATAACTTGGAAGAAGGAAAATTAGAGGAGAGGCCGTCACGTGACATTTTGTGAAGCCGGAAACAAGCTCGGCGCCATCTTGTCCGGGCTGACGTCATGCTGACGTTTCGCCGCCGCGCCGATTGCGCGCGCGGTTCAAAGCCAACGAAGAAGCGTGCTACCGCATGGGCACAGGCCCCCGCAGGTTTGCATGTACGGGGTAGAAGTTTTGAAAAATGCCATTTGTTTGCAGTTGATGACTTTGTTGTAGAGCAGAAGCTTTTGTGTTGTTGTATATGATGTGAAAATATTCAGCGCACAGATTCAGCTGCTGCACGCAACTCGGCGCCCTGCGCTCCTCCCACCGTCGCAAACACGGGTCGCTCCTTCCGCGACGCCGTCTTAGGACCTCGTGCTGCTCCATCAACCTCATCGTCACCTGTAAATAGCCACGTTTTTCCATATGAGTTGTTTTTTGTGAGAAAATAAATGTTTTTTATGAATGAAGTTCTCGGGATCCTGTGTGCATACGTATCTTTATGTAGATATTGCAGTGAACAAAACTAACCCTTCGCTTTTATTAAAGAAGAAACATCTCTAAGGTATTGTTTAAGCGCAGGGTCTCTTTCTTTTTACCAGCGGCGTCCCCGAAAAATACTTCTGCCTACGCCACTGGTAGTGGCTGTATTGTGAAAGAATTTTACTCATCTGATTCGGCGCACGTGTCTACTTTGAGTTTAGAATAACCTAAGGGCGCGTGTGATCAATGAATACGTAAAGTCGGGATCGAATTAATCGCAGGTGTAAGCAAGATGCCGGTAGAAACTACAGCGAGTGCATAAAGGTATACGCGACAATAGTCGGATATAAAATCAACGGTAAATTTCACATTCAAACGAACGAGCCCCTGCATTCTTTACTGAGTATGGCATGCAATAGTCACCAGTAGCTCAGGTTTTTGTGAGTCATTTCTGCAAAAATATTTTTTCAAATTTTATAAGAGCTTTGGGGAACGTTCTAAAATTAAGAGATTTCACATACCGATTGCCTGAAAGCACTTTCTTTTTCTTCTTCCTTTCTTTTTCTTTCTCCTTTGAATGCTGTGTGTCTTGGAACTCACAGTGTATTTCATGAAGCTTCCGAACAAACTATCCCACCTTAATGCAGTGTAAAGTACTCCCTTTAAACTTAAGCTTCCTGAAATGTTTTAGTATATGGCTACCCTAGAAGCCTTTCATGTACAGCTTGCTTGCACGAGACTTATATTTGAATGGTACTCTGCAACACTTTCTATTTGAGAGCATAATGATTTTTGAGTGGACAGCTGTAAAATGTGCTCATGAGGTTGTAAAAAAAAAATCATTCTATGCTAGAATGAGTTTAGAGGTTCATGAATGAGATCCCTGAGCAAGGTTATTGATATTGGGTTGTTTGCATGCTATGCTCGCATAAAAGTGTGCCGCATACTGGCCGCACTTTAATCGCGCTCTCTGGAGGATAGCACAAACCCCTTAGTATTATGCTGAATGAGTGTGCACTTGTCTGCTTTCGGCTGAGTCGTGAACAATGCTGCCATGCATGGTCACACCCCACCTTAGTGTTCAACCTGCCTTTTAATGCAGCTCTTGCTGCTGAATGTTGCGATCTGCTTCCATTGCATATGTTTGGGAAGCTGGCTATGTCAACGTTGCCTTGTGCTGCAGCAGTGAGGGTAGGAAAAATTCTGCAGTACTTTGTTGTTGGCCATAAATACTATACTTATCTTCATAGCATGTTTTCGTGCGGGTGGTGATGCAAGGAATGCGTTCTGGTATACAGCAGTGAGGATGGGCAAGTATACAAAAAAGTTTGAGTTCTTGACCCTGAACGCAAAATGTAATATCATAACGTGTTGTATTGGTGGCCGTGCCAGCAATGACTTTTGATTCACAACTCCAAGAGCCACTCAAGCAGGTGACAGAAACGGAGAGGGCCAAAGTGCATATAGTAGACAGCAGGGGAGGGCTTATCTGAAATTTTACACAGGATAACCATTCTAAACACCTTTTCCTCAATGAAAAAAGTCCAAGAAATAAATGTTTAAAATGTGACTGCCCCTCTCAATAAATCCATCCTTTGTAGCATGGCAACATGACATGTTTCGCATATCCACAGATCTAGTATTGTGCATAATATATATTACCGTAGCTTTTCAGACTTCTAGAAGTTTAGGAGTACCCAGTGGCTGCATTATAAGTTTCGCGGTGTTGTGCATCATTTCAATGCCGTGTTTCATGTTTAATGTGCAGAGCTGCAGCTGTACGCACCGCTTTTCGCTACTTGATGAAATACTAGCTTCTAATGTCACTGCATAGTAGCACACTTTACTCGTGATGACAACACATAAAATGAAAGCTGATCTATTGTACGTAATGATCGAATGCATCAAATTATTTTTCTTCAACATAACCACAGACATCAATGAAATTCAGCGCACATGTGGGTCCTCATTTCACTAAGTACTTTTTACCCCAAAAAACACAATCACAGGACATGGGCACAATAAACACGTGAGAAAAGGCCTCCTAATTCAGTTAGAGCTTCGCCTTTTTCGCACTTCTTGACTATGACATCAGATAGAAAAGCAATTGCAAACCTGCAACAGGAAACCGGTCTAAGCATAGCGCGCGACCAGAAACACAGACTTGGCCACGATATGAACGAATACACTTGAGCCCGGCACGTCCCAAAAACTAGAGCTCGCTAGACGCTTCAAACGTTACACGCTTGAAACGGGCGGGTAATAAAGTTTCTGCAGTATACTATGAGCAAAGTGAGCGCAGCTGCATGCTTCCTTTAAAATATCGCCCTCCGCCCATGTCATGGCCCCCGCCGCTCACACAAGCGCAATCGCGAAAGACGAAAATGACAGTTACACTAACACCAGTGACGATCACTGGAGCGTTGCGAGAACACGCCTAATAGCAACGAGGATTCACTGCCGATGGAAACGGGAGCGCGAATGGTACACGCACACTGCACGCACAGGACGTGAAACGTCCGCACAATACGCCGACGACCTCTCTAGCGCACGGCATATTGAATCACTGGTGAACGAACAGCGCGAGTGCTCCTCAGTGAGCAGCGGTAGTCTCCCGACGGCTCCGAGCAGTGACGCAGTAGACGAATGCCATAGACGAAATGTCTGTGCGATCGTGGTCGCCGAGCACGTTGAAATCAATGCACGCAACAACGAGAGTTTTGCAGCGAATTCCACCTGAGATATGAGTGAACGGCGCCAACGTCAGCCTGTGAGCACGATCAAAAACAAACTCGAGCAGTTGAGAAAAGTACGCCTACGCCGCACCGCAAATGCTACGCCGCGACCGTCTGCTACCGCCATGTTTGCAAGCAGCAACTACGACGCCGTTGCTAAGCTGCCCGGACTATATGGCCTCCCGATCGCGAAAAAACCACGTGATTTCCTCCACACTTTTCTCCCATGGTGTTGTGTGGAAAGGGCCACTCCTCTCTTTTTCCTTCCTCCATGCCTCTAAATTTTCCTTCCTCCATGCCTGACAAGAATGTATATGCAGCGCGTTCGAAACTTTCTAAAGTGCGCAGAGGCGAAAGCGTTTTCCGCACCACTTTCCCTAGGTGACACTGGTGACGTCACCACTGGATTACGTCACACATACATAATTGATGACGAAGTAATGACAAATTACTGTTTAGTGACTAATTACTGATTAATGACTAAATGCTAATCAACTGCTAATTAATGACGCTTAAGCTTCGCCTTTAGGAGTGGAACGCGACAGCGTGTTGTAGCGCTGCCAGGCAGTCCACGGAACGCCACCACCCGTTCGGCGCGACGCCTTGCCCTTTGAACGCGACGCTTTTTGAGGAAAGGAAATTGCGCAGTAATTGTGTGTCATCTCGGTGGACACCCGAACCGCTCCTTACAGGAAGGGAGGAACGCCACCACCCGTTCGGCGCGATGCCTTGCCCTTTGAACGCAAGGCTTTTTGAGGAAAGTAAATGGCGCAGTAATTCTCTGTCATCTCGGTGGACACCCGAACCGCACCGTAAAAGAAGGGAGGAAGGCCACCACCCGTTCGGCGCGATGCCTTGCCCTTTGAACGCGACGCTTTTTGAGGAAAGGAAATTGCGCAGTAATTGTGTGTCATCTCGGTGGACACCCGAACCGCTCCTTACAGGAAGGGAGGAACGCCACCACCCGTTCGGCGCGATGCCTTGCCCTTTGAACGCAAGGCTTTTTGAGGAAAGTAAATGGCGCAGTAATTCTCTGTCATCTCGGTGGACACCCGAACCGCACCGTAAAAGAAGGGAGGAAGGCCACCACCCGTTCGGCGCGATGCCTTGCCCTTTGAACGCGACGCTTTTTGAGGAAAGGAAATTGCGCAGTAATTGTGTGTCATCTCGGTGGACACCCGAACCGCTCCTTACAGGAAGGGAGGAACGCCACCACCCGTTCGGCGCGATGCCTTGCCCTTTGAACGCAAGGCTTTTTGAGGAAAGTAAATGGCGCAGTAATTCTCTGTCATCTCGGTGGACACCCGAACCGCACCGTAAAAGAAGGGAGGAAGGCCACCACCCGTTCGGCGCGATGCCTTGCCCTTTGAACGCAAGGCTTTTTGAGGAAAGTAAATGGCGCAGTAATTCTCTGTCATCTCGGTGGACACCCGAACCGCACCGTAAAAGAAGGGAGGAACGCCACCACCCGTTCGGCGCGATGCCTTGCCCTTTGAACGCAAGGCTTTTTGAGGAAAGTAAGTGAGTGAGTGAAAAACATTTATTGCTCCAAAAATCAGGTTTTAGCGGTGGGCCGATGTCTTCATGTCTTCGGCCTCTTCACAAGGTCGGCGCCCCTATTCCAGGGCACCGCTGAGTCTTGCTGCTTCGCAGGCGTGCTGCACCAGTGCCCTTTGGGCCGTGAGCTCGCTGCTGGTCAGCAGGCCCTCCCATTGTTCCGCACCCGGGTCATTTAGCTTGTGAAATGCTCTGTTACGTTCGCATTCCCATGTGATGTGATATAGCGTGGGGGTTGCTCCGCAACACGGACATGTGCCCCTGTATTGTGTAGGGAACATCTTGTGTAGTATGTATAAATTGTGGAAAGTCAAATGGCGCAGTAATTCTCTGTCATCTCGGTGGACACCCGAACCGCACCGTAAAAGGGAGGAACGCCACCACCCGTTCGGCGCGATGCCTTGCCCTTTGAACGCAAGGCCTTTTGAGGAAAGGAAGTTGCGCAGTAATTGTCTGTCATCTCGCTGGACACCTGAACCGCACTGTAAAAGAAGGGAGGAACGCCACCACCCGTTCGGCGCGATGCCTTGCCCTTTGATCTCAACGCTTTTCGAGGAAAGGAAATGGCGCAGTAATTCTCTTCATTTCGGTGGACACCCGAACCGCAACGTAAAGGAAGGGAGGAACGCCACCACCCCTTCGGCAAGTAAATGGAGCAGTAATTCTCTTCATCTCGGTGGACACCCGAACCAACGTTACTAGAACCTACTCAGTTTCGCAGCTCCCCATACCGCCCAGCGGAGGAGTGTCCCAAGCGGCGGTCACGAGAACTAACGGCGCTGCAGTCGAGTCTTGCTCCCTGCCGGGTGCGTCGTCTGCTACACGCAGCGCGGACGCGTGGAGCGGCCGGCACATATGAGGTTTTGGCGAGCTGCATTCGCGCTCTACATGGCTGCAGTAAAATAATACTTCCATTACGGCAGCTTTTGCTTCGAAGCTGTGTGTTATCTTGGAGAAAACGTTTGTGTGATGCGAAATTAGGCTGTTAATATTGTGAAAAAATTGCAAAAACGCTGAAATGACTGTCCGCGGAGTCATCGTTGGGATACCCGCTATTGCATCCCGGTGCAAAGCAGGTCAGCATGAAGAGGCCCGATGTCACAAAATACTAAAACAAAATTCAGGGGCCACTTTGACGATCTAAAGTGCGCGAGGCGAAAGCCTTTCCACGCAACTTTGGCCGCACGGCCGTTGGCACACACAAGGCGGCTATGGGGCGACTTGGCTTGGCTAGCCATGACAAATTGGGTCGAGACTAATTAGTCATGACCCATGAATAACTAGTCATGATTGATTAATTACGAACTAGTTATGCCCGGTTAATGACTGGCTAGTCATGACAAACCAGTCATGACTAACCAGTCAACTACTAATGGCTGGTTAATGACTAACTTGCCATGACTGCTTAATAACTAACCAATCATGACAATTAGTAATTGGTCATGGTTAGTCATGATTAATCCGTCATGACTAACCATGACTAATGGCTAATCAGTCATGGCTAGTCATGACTGATTAATTACCAACTAGTCATGACTAACCATTAATGACTAATTGGGTCATGACTTGACCCATGACTTACTAGTCATGATTGGTTATTGACTAACTGGTCATGATTGCTTATTGACTAACTAGTTATGTCTGGTTAATGACTAGCTAGTCATGACTAACCAGTGATGACAAACCAGTCATAACTAGTCATGATTGGTTAATGACTAACTAGTCATGATTGCTTAATGACTAACCAGTCATGACTAATCAGTCATTAGTCATGGTTAATGGTTAGTCATTACTAACCATGACTAATGGCAACAAGTCATGACTGCTTAATGACTAACTAGTCATGACTAACCAATCATGACTAATTGGGTCATGACTTGACCCATGACTTTCTAGTCATGATTGGTTATTGACTAACTAGTCATGACTAGTTGGTTAATGGCTAGTTAGTCATGACCAACTAGTCGTGATTGGTTAGAACAAGTCATGTCTGGCTAATGACTAGCTAGTCATGACCAACATTACTAGAACTTGGTTCTAGTAATGTTGGTCATGACAAAACAGTCATGACTAACCAGTCATAACTAGTCATGACTGGTTAATGACTAACTTGTCATGATTGCTTAATGACTAACCAGTCATGACTAATCAGTCTTCAGTCATGACTAACCAGTCATGACTAACCATGGCTAATGGCTAACCAGTCATGACTGCTTAATGACTAACTAGTCATGACTAACCAATCATGACTAATTAGTCATGACCCATGACTTACCAGTCATGATTAGTTATTGACTAACTAGTCATTACTAGTTCGTTAATGACTAGTTAGTCCTGATCAACTAGTCATGATTGGTTAAGGACAAACTAGTCATGTGTCAGCATTCACATTTATTACGAGCCACGCGGCCCCAACACGCCAGCACACGACATTTAACGCTCCTGCTCAGCGACCACGAGGCCCCCCGCATCCTAACATTCTCCTACGAGCGTACCCCTTGACAAGCTACGATGCTGCGCCTTACGGCAGCGGAGTCGTAAGGAGAAGCATCTGCAAGTAACACGTCTGGACTTGTCACAAGAGGCCAGACAGCGAGGCGCCGTTTCCTCCTCCCCCGGACGCCAGCGCGCGCGGCAAGATTTGAAGCGGTTGGCCGCGCGGTCGCTGGTTGGTCCTTTCGGAGTGCCGCCTTTGGATTGGCCAGTTCGGAGGGGCCACCGTTCCTCAGGCTATAAAAGCCCCACCGCTGCAGCATGAGAAAGAGACGACCGAGAGGCGCCGACGATACGAGACGCGTCGGCGAGGCCCTCCCGACTCTGCAGATCCGCCGAACCTCCTACGTATCAATAATCCAGTTATCTCATTCTTGTATTCTTAAGTCTTAAATTAAACCTGTTTTCTTTATTCGAAAAGAATCCGGCCACTTCTCGCTAACACATGTCTGGCTAATGACTAGGTAGTCATGACCAACATTACTAGAACTTGGTTCTAGTAACGTTGGTCATGACAAAACAGTCATGACTAACCAGTCATTAACCAGTCATGACTGGTTTGTCATCGTTGGTTAGTCATGACTAGCTAGTCATTAACCAGACATGACTAGTTAGTCAATAAGCAATCATGACTAGTTAGTCAATAACCAATCATGACTAGCAAGTCATGGGTCAAGTGATGACCCAAATAGTCATTAATGGTTAGTCATGACTAGTTAGTAATTAACCAGTCAAGGCTAGTCATGACTAGTTAGCCATTAGTCATGGTTAGTCATGACAGATTAATCATGACTAACCATGACCAATTACTAATTGTCATGACTGGTTAGTTATTAAGCAGTCATGACAAGTTAGTCATTAACCAGCCATTAGTAGTTAACTGGTTTGTCATGACTAGCCAGTCATTAACTGGACATGACTAGTTCGTAATTAATCAGTCATGACTAGTTATAACCAGTCATAACTAGTCGACTGCTTAATGACTAACCAGTCATGACCAATGCGTCATTAGTCATGGTTAACCAGTCATGACTAATGACTAACCAGTCATGACTAGTAATCACTGGTTAATGAATAACTAGTCAATCATGACTAACAGGTCATGAGTCATTAATGACTGACCAGTCAAGACAGGATAGTAAGTCATTAACCAATCATGACTAACTAGTCATGAGTTAATGGCTAGTTTAAATGCCAAATGAGTAAGTGACTTCAAATGCCAAAGGCCCTGGTTCGATTCTCAGCCTCGACAGTTTTTTTTAAGTAGTGACGCCGAAACGAGGACACATCTGCCGACACGGCTGCTAACGACAGTATGAGGCATTAAAGGCCTTAAAATTAACTGAGAAGCAGACGACACAAAACAGCTGTCGCGAGCGCTCTCTTTAAAAAGGGCGCAACAGGGCCAGCGAGCCGCACCGAGCGGCGACGAGGGAGCAAGACTCGATCGCAGCGCCACTAGTTCGCGCGACCGCCACTTGGGACAGCTCTCCGGGCAGAGCTGTGAAACTGAGTTTGTTCTAGTAACGTTGACCCGAACCGCACCGTAAAGGAAGGGAGAAACGTCACCACCCGTTCGGCGCGATGCCTTGCCCTTTGAACGCGACTTTTTTTGAGGAAAGGAAATTGCGCAGTAATTCTCTTCATCTCGGTGGACACCCGAACCGCCCCCCCCCCCCCCGTACAGAAAGGGAGGAACGCCACCACCCGTTCGGCGCGAAGCTACTGGCGCTTGTATGCCGGTCCTGTAGGAGGGCTTAGTGAGTCTCGCTAAATCTCGTATGGTGCCCGGATGAGTGGAATTCATAGCCCGGATGTTGGCTCTCGGTCTCGGCGTGACGTCACCGCACTGCCGACAACGGGAGCTAAAAGCATTTCATGCTTAAAGAAAAACAGCAAGAATAAGTGAGCCTGACAGAGATAAAAAAGAAGCCAAATGTCATTGGACAATTAATCGGAGTAAGGGTCAAATGAAAAGGATGCATATGTCAAACAACAATTAACGGCTATAAGTACGAAAGTTAAGGAAATAAAAGCACGAAGGCGAAATGCAAAGCCACAGACAACAAGAGCAGAAGCCTCAAAAACCAACGGTCAGCCAAAGTAAAGGTGAAAATGACGAAGAACGTAAATTGCAAAAAATGGAAACGCAGGCAGGGAAAAGGCAGAATGGGTGCGAGTGTGTGCACAAAAAGCCATAGTAAAAAATGCAGAAACCCAGCATATAACTCGTGAATAATTTCATCCTTAGAAGACTGGACAGTGCGAAAAAAAGAGAAGGTTTTTACAAGTAGCCCTCCAGAAAAGCAATTTCCCTTGGTAAAAGCGAAACAGAGGGGGTGCTGATACACTTGTACGGATTTTCTTATGTGTAGTGCTTCCTTGATTTTCCTTTCTGTGTTGTCCCTCGATCTGAACACAAAGTTCATGTATCCAAACAGCGGTTTTGCCCCGCCGCGGTGGCTCAGTGGTTACAGCACTCGGCTGCTGACCCGAAAGATGCGGGTTCGATCCTGGCCGTGGCGGCTGATTTTCGATGAAGGCGAAATTCTAGAGGCCCATGTGCTGTGTGTTGTCAGTGCAGAAATTTCCGGAGCCCTTCACTACGGCATCCCTCATAGCCTGAGTTGCTTTGGGACGTTAAATGCAATAAAGCAAGCAACCAACCAAACAGCGGTTTGCAGAGAATCTTTCTCTTTTCCTCACATTTACCCTTGCAGCCTTTACAATGTTGGGCTAAGTGATCTCCTGCATTGTTATTCACAGTCCAGTTGTGTTCACGTACCGTTTCCTTGAAATACCTGCCGGTTTGTTCAATATGGACCCTCTCACAGGTGGGGGAAATTACATAGTCTAAAGTTGGACAGAATACCGTCTGGCCAGGATGAGACACTATTATAAGGCAAAGACTGGGAAAGAAGGAGAAGTTCCGTCATTTTGAAACCCGAGCGCTTTGCTGCGCTAGTGCGCGCAGCCGCCGTTCGAAGGCCCTCGAAATCTTGTCGGTTGACTGCACAGCCATAGGAGCCGCCCGTGTAGCAGCGCTTGATAGGCCTTTGAGCCGAGGGCCTTCGAAATGCCATTGTGACAGTGGTATGAGACTCTGGCTGGCACAGACAGTGGTAAGAATCGTCTTCCGGGATCACTGTGTGGGTACGAGATCAGTTGAAGCTCGGAGTCCAGCGTTCGTGCATGCTCTGTATCGAAGGGAGCCCACGTCCGGTCAGATCACTCCAAAATCCTTTTGATTACAAATGGCTTCCCACTCGCGCTCAACAGTGAGCGGGCGTGAGGGATCAGTGGCCCTACTTGTCCTGTTGGCGGTACGTAGTGGCACATTTTTTGTGACCGCTGTTCTTGGCGTCCTGTTTTCTGCTGCTATGCAATCCTCTGGATTGTTTATCTTTCTTTAAAGCTGCCAGTGAGGTTCCCTATTACTTATTTTCCCTAGAGTTGGGAAGTACAACTATTATAAAAAAGACTGCCATCACTCTCCTGGTAACAAAGAACCGCTTATTATAAATATCAGCACCCGTAGCGTTGTAAATCTGACCAGCTTGAGGCTGTTTTCATAGACTATAGTTCGCATGCTGTTCTTTTAACGTAAGCTTGCTGCTGAGCGGAATGAGTGATGAAGACGTTCCCCTCCATCTAATCGTGTTTTCCATTTCTTTGAAAATATTCTTGACAAATCCGGCTAGGTAGACGTAATATTTTTAGATTTCAGGAAAGCATTTTACCTTGTTTCACACAATTAGCTGAACAGAATGGAAAGTTGGGCTAGTTGAATGCTGTTCGGGATGCGTGGACGCAAACGTTACTAGGACACAGAAAGAAGACCAGATCTCTACTGATGGCCTCGTGTGGAAATTGCGTGAGCAAGCCTTCGCTCCTGTCCTGTGGCGTTCTGTGTCTTTGTAACGTTTGCGCCCACTTATTCATCATGAGCACTTAGCTGATCGAGTGATTAACCTTCTTTCATTATTAATTTGGCTGCTGCGTACCGCACTAACCAAAAGCAGCTTGTTAATATCGATATTCACCGTTACCATGGACTCCCAGTTACATCAGTTGTTCCTCAATGTAGTGTTTTAGGGCCTTTATTGTCTTTAACTATATTAATCACATTGTGAGCGTAATTACTGATGCCGTGCAGGTCAGATTGTTTGCTAATGATTGTGGGCTCTCCAGTGAAATAACCTGCCGCGATGATCAGGTCAAAAGTCAAACGTTAAAAAGCTCATGTCGTTTACTGTTGTGATTGGCCAGCCGAATTATGCAGGACGCTGAGGGCCCAGTGTTGGCAACTGCTGTTTTCTTAGAGTACAGAGGGCAAAACACATGCCTAGAACAACCAAATTGTGTGTTCTGCCGCTCCCAAAGCCGCTGCGACCAAGAAGGCAAAAAATGACAATGAAATCGTATGAGTTTAACTGTGCATGTTTACATCCAGGCCATTTTTAACCAAATCTTATCGCTAGTTATCGCGTGTTCAGCCCGAAACATGCTCAGAACGTGTTCTAGACATGCGTTTTGCCGTCTATATGCGGGGAAAACTGAAAAGAGCGCTCTAGAAGTAACCAGTACGAAAAGGTAGGCGATTTGGTTTGAATCTGCCACCGTATCTCCCGTCGCACAGTGGTAACCGTCGCTTTTCTCTCTCTCGCCCAGGAGTAAGAGCGCATCAACGGCCGACTATGACGGTACAGCTTCCAACGGAGGCGCCGCCGATTCCAGCGGCCGCAATCCCGTGGCGTGGCGTGGATCGGCCAAGCTGGACCTGACGCGCCACAGCCTGCCAGGACAGCGCGACACGCTCGTGGCGCGCTTCTCTCTTCCTGGCGTGGTAGGTACTGCGTGGCGCACTCACACTTCCCGACCGCCACGTCGACCACGAGCTCTCGCCTCAAACTTGCTGAACACTTCCGGTAAACCAGCATGCGTCTAATGCACCTCCGGTATACCGAAAATGTCTTTTCGCACACTCACTTCAGTGTATTGTTCGGTATGAGGGGCCTTTGGGTTGCCTTACTCGTTCAGGCCTGCAGTTCCCGACGCGGAACGAAGGAGGCCGCCACGATGGCCCAGTGGTTATGGTGCTCGGCTGCTGACCCGAAAGACGCGGGTTCAATCCCGGCCGCGGCGGTGGGATTTCGATGGAGGAGAAATTCTAGAGGCCTGTGTACTGTGCGATGTCAGTGCACGTTAAAGAACCCCAGGTGGTCGAAATCTCTGGAGCCCTTTGCTCCGGCGTCTCTCATAACCTGAGTCGCTTTGGGACGTTGAAGCCCATAAACAAAATCAAACCGTCTGCTACGAAGGAAGCTGTGCAGTAGATTTATTTTACATTTTTCCATTCGAGACAGGAGTACCTCGGTAGCAGACCCTCACCGCTTTTTATATGCAGTTGGTATTCCGTAGATCCCTGGCTGGGGAATACAATTCTGTGAACGATGGCCAATCAAGTGGGCAGTTGTGGAGCCGCCGCCTCCTGCCGTGGCACGAACTTGAGCTTCCAGCAGCATCCCGCTCCGTCCAGCGAACCGAGGGCAGACTCGGCCACTCGATGCCGCCTTCACCTTGGCCTGATGGGAATTTTACCAGGCCCGAGTTCTCCGAAGCGTCTCTGCATCTCAAAAGTATGCAGAGACGCAACGACTGGATGGACGGATGGACAGACGGGCGAACGGACGAACCTATCAGCTTAGTTACTTCTACCCATTTAAAATGTATTTTTCTTCTACTGTTCCTTAAACCCCAGTGCTTTGAATAAATCAGCCCCATGTCTTTCACTTGTATGGTGAAGCTCTTTGCAGAAAATTTAGTACAAGTGTTCAGCCGTTTCCTCCTCCTCTTCACACGCACCGCATAACGTGTCCATCTCTTGATACTTGATTCGGTACGTCTTAGTCCGCAACACTCCCGTCCTAGCCGCGAACAACAAAGAGCTTCCCCTAGAATTGCTGTAGATATTTTCTTTGGCAAAAAAAAAATTCTTCCTTAAATGTTATGTACGTTCCGAGTGCCGATTTCCTCTGGATCTCTGTTTTTTTAACCTTTTTCTTTAACAGATCAGTCCTGATTTGCCCCGCCGACAGCTGCCCAAATATTTGCTTGTTAGTTTTCTGGTTCGCTTTCTCCATTCTGTGTCGACATTCCTCATGTGTGAGTAACGGAAATGATTCCTTGCCCACTGCTTTTCTCCCTTTCTCTCAATCGGTCCTAAAAATTCTATCTTACTGCTAGCTTCTCTGCTGTCGAGCGATGCCCATGCCATGCCTCCTTGTACCCACTGATTCGATGCACTGCCACGTGCTCCCAAAACAAGCCTACCTACCTCACGCTGCTCGATTTCTAACCTTGCTTGAACCTCTGGTGCCATGCACAAGACCGCACTGCCGAAAGTCAGACTAGTAACTGTCACCTCTTTCCAAGTCCCTCTTACCACTCTGTACCTATTATAATTCCACAATACCCTGTTTTCATTGACAGCTGCATTCCTACTGCCTTAGTCGTTTGTTGCCTTAGTCGTTTGTGCTATCCGCACCCCAAGATACTTGTACTTATCCACTAACAGTCCTTTATGCACACAGAGAGATGCCACTAATGACACCAATTGCTCAAAGATAATTTGGGAACCAGGTGGCAATTATGCAAGGCGCCAAAAAAGGCTGAAGTTTTATATCACTCACATACATTCTTGCATGCCTCCGTCCTTTTTTGCCTGGCTGGCACGATATTTGCCCTTAGATAATCGAATTCCTTTCCCCTGAGTGCAGCAGAAGGGCCACTTACGCAGTAATCTTTTTCATCAGAGAGACGGGTGGCTAAAAAATTTCTTGGCGATTTCTAATGAAAACCTCTAAAATGAAAAAGGTTACTGTTTCAGTGCCCCTTCTGTTGTGCTCGGGGGAAAGGAATTCAATTATTTAAGGGCAAACGTGCTTATTGCGTCAGCCTGGTTAAAAAAAAAGGGTGGAGATGTGCAAAAATGTAAATGATTGATATGAAACTTATGCCTTTGTTTGATTGCTTGTTTGTTTTTGCCACCTTGGTTAATTGTCACCTGGTTTCCAGATTATCTTTGAGCGTTTGATGTCACCAGTGATGGCTCCTTGTGCACATAAATGCTTGATTTTGTGGATAAAATTCAGTTGATGTCCAGCATTTTTGTTGTGTGCTCTCCTGGTCCGTGTTTTTCGTGCGCTGAAACGATGTTTCATAATGCAATTCAGAACCAACCAGCCGTCTACACTTAGTGATAATTGCATTCACTGATGCCAGATAGCTGTGTTCCAAATGAAACAGAGCTAACATTAAATATCAAAATTTCCATTGAAATTTAAAATGTTGTAACTTTTTTTGATCATGTACAAGACATGCTGTGCTTAGGTTGACAAGGACAGAGTTGAAGACAACACAGTTACGTCTAACCATTTGTGTTAACTTTAAATCTTTCCTTGTCAATCTAAGCAGCGCACATAGTGCACATGATCATGTTCCAATTAGCTGAATCGCAAGCACTTCTTAACCTTTTCTGAGGGAGTCTTCCCGGGAACATTGTCTGGCAGATAGCATGTGTATATTTGTCAATTGCACAAATTGCAAGCTTCGTCATTCTCAGAGAAATGGGATGTGGAGGTCCAAATTCAGACGGCGTTCTTTTTTTTGTTTGTTTTTCTGTTCTCTGCAGTCTTCAGGTTCTTCTTTGGCCCTTGACATGGGGGAGGATCGTGTACGGTTGATAAGTGAGCAGCCAAAATACAGCTTCGACTTCTACCTTCCCTTCCTCATCGATGAAGATTCAGTGGTGGCAGAGTTCAATACGAAGCATCAGGTAAGCGCTGTTCTTTTGTTTTTTATTCTTTATGGTCATTCCCATGGTGCATTTACAAAGTGCCTTCATAGACGATGATATACAGCTACATCAAAGCCTTCCGGACAGACAAATACAATTAGGCTCCAACACATTTAACTCCTTCCATCTACGTGGAACAGGTACCGCACAGTGCAAAGTCCTTGGTTTTCCTTTTTTCCTTTTCAGCGTGACCCTCTTTCTGCTGGCCCATAAGCTTGGAGAAATTCTCCACCTAGAACATTCTTTCTGCTCAGACGATATTGCCCTCTGGACTGCTACAGGAAATTATGGCCAACTTGAGGAGACACTTCAAACCTCGACATACAGGGTCTGTTCTGAAAGTAGTAGGACGGGTTTTTTCCTGGGCGAACGGGCGGACCAGAGGTGGTCTGCGCATGCAGGACCGTTGAAGGGGGGTAATGGGAATGGTGGGGAAAATCGGCAGTAGGCTCTCGGCCGTTGAAGAGAGGAGGTCGCTTGTACTGTGAACCCCTGTCGAAACGTCTCGTCACGCAGAATCGTCGAGCGTTTACTGGATCAGCGATACGCGATCAAATTTTGAGTAAATCTTGGTAAAACGGGCAAAGAGACTCACAACATGATTAAGGAGGCCTACGGTGACGCTTCCATGGGTAGATCAGGTGTTTTTTGAGTGGAACAAGCTTTTCTGAGAAGGTAAGGAAAGAGTGGAGGAAGACGACCGCTCCAGGCGCCCTTCGGCCAGCGAGACCAACGAAAATGTGTAGCGAGTGAAACATTTACTTAACAGTGATCGTAGAATGAGTACCAAAATGATTGCTGATGACTTGAGCATTCCTCAAACCCAAATTTTTGAGATCGTGACAGATCATCATGTGAATGAGGACCCCAATTTTTTGCCCAGCACAAGGCGGCAACGCTGCCTCAGCCCCCCTACAGCCTCGACTTGGCCCAGCCAGACTTTTTTCTATTCCCGAGAATAAAATCGACGCTCGAGGAGAAACATCACGGATCGGTACAGGCGGTTCAACAGGCCGTGACTAGGGAGCTAAACAGCATTCTGGTCCAGGCGTTCCTGGAGGCGTACGAAAACTGTAAAACTCATTGGCAGCAGCGTGCAGGTGCGGAAGGGGTCTACCTTGAAAAATTGTAATCGTTTGTACTATTCTGTTCAATAAATTTTGTTTAAAAAAATGAGTCCTACTACTTTCAGAACAGACCATGTATGTCCAACCTCATGCCAGCAACATTGGAATTCAGTGGAAGACAAGCATAGTGTAGTACTATATCGATACCGGAAAAGGCACATCAGGAAGGAATTTTTCTATGATAACTCAAGAGGCAGTGCCCTACTTTTTGAAGCTAGGTCAGGCTGTCTTAGAACGCACAGCAACAAAAAAAAATTTAACGAAGATGACACATGTGCTGTGTGTGGTAGATCTGTAGAAACAATTGAACACCTTGTACTGAAATGTGATGGTATCCAATAACAATGGTCTTGTAAATAAATCTGCGGTGGAAGTTAGCAAAAAGTGATTGGAAGATTGGTGGCTGAAAAGCAGAGAGGTGACATAAGGTTAGAACCGTAATGGAAGAAAATGGCGAATTTTAATGACAATTTACAACACAGTTAAACACCACGTCGTTTCAAAGGGGAGGCTCCAATCTTCCGTCCATCCATCCTGGTATTCGCCTTTACTGTTCCTTTAAGAGCTTGCGCTCTGAAAGCAGCACTGCGAAAAATCGCTAGAATACAGAATAGGTGTGTGAATTAGTGTCATATCTGTACGGTACAAGCGTCTAACGCTGTGATAAAGGCGCGTAGGGAACGTTTTACGAAATAAGCCGTAGCAGTAGTGGTTCAAAGGCGGCTGCATTTTGCACCCTGAATCTGCGTGAATGCATCCACGTTATGAATTAAGGACTAAGTGATGCATTCCGTGTGTTTCCACAATCATCCTGGTAGCAGCAGTTGTTGCCTCTTCTTTTCGCAGGTGCTGACGGTCACTGTGCCTCTTCAGCCCCCGGAGTCTTGACTGCTTCTGCTCCTGGCTGCTTCGCATACTACCCGTTTGTTAGACGTCGCTGGTGTGCAGAGACTGTGTGCACATATGGTTTCAATAAATTGCTGTTTATTTTGCTTCCTGTTCCTTAGTTCACCTGAACTTCAGCGGTGTCCCAAGTAAATATAACGAAGTTATTTTTATTTTAAACAGGTGCAGTGTGTCAGGCAGGTGAAACCAACTCAGTTCTGTTTATTTATTTATTTATTTATTTGTACCTTAAAGGGACAGTGAGGAGAGCTCTATTAATATTTTTTTATAGCAAAATCCGATAGTACAGCATTTCATGGATTTGTTGCCACTTGGCCGGCAACGAAAGATGCATTTATTTCTAAGAAATTTGGATTCGAAGTTGAAAAGTTTTTCCCGCCGCTCTGATTCAAACTTGGGATTCTCCTATGATGACACTGGACTCAGTGACGTGAAACGTAACGTGCACATGACGTAACGCAGACTCCGTGATTTCTGACGGCCAGCAGAGCGGCCTAGCAGCAGCTGAAAAGAAAGCTACCGCCGGCCGCACGTTGAAGGCACCTATCAGCTATTGCGGCCGTCGCTACCGTCGCTTCGTTTACGTTTGCACCGCGTTTTGCCAGCGTTACGATGGATCCCATTCTCGAAGTCGTCAACGAAGTTCTCGCAAATAGACACCTTTAGCATACTGTGTACCTTGTTACCGTTAGCGGAATACCGGGAGCCCGCCTACCGCCGGTGAGCAGGCGCTGATTGGTCCCAATGCTGCAGGCGCGCGCGTAGCTGTGGGTACGTGGCGCCATCTGGCGACGTCAAGAAGATTTGCGCATGCATTGGCTGCGCCTCAGTGATTCATCGCTTCTCGTGTCCCATTGTTACTAGAAGCACTGGTTCTAGCAACACTGTTTTGTCCTATGACGTCATCATGCTTGTACTTGCGAGTTTGGCCTGTGGTGGCAATACCTGTATTTTGGTTCTTGCTCTTTTCTACGTTACAAGAGCTTTGTTGTCAGTATGAGTGGCGTTTTTGTAATCAGGAGCTGGTATTCTGTCGATAGAAGCCAACTTCAATTTCTCCTCAGTGTCCCTTTAAAGGCATGCAAGCCGAACCCTACATGTGGGGTGGGGCCAACAAAAGTATTCAAATTATTAGTTTTGGATGACTTGAAGCGGTCAAGGCCAGGATGTAGGGCGTTAATGACCGTGGGCTGGGGCAATGATGAAAAGGCTCTGGTGAATGGCAGAATTTATGATAAAGGCAGAGTACATGTGCCTTTAGGTGCGATTAGCTTGAGATTAGTGACTTAACACTACTGTGGTAAGAATAATCTGAATATTCCTTCACGATTCTGGACGGATTCCATGGCTTCATTAAGGTGACTTCATGAGGGTCCCAGGTGGCAGATGCGTGTTCAAATTTCGGGCTGACTAAAGTAAAATAGCCGGTCAGTTTTGCTGAAGGTAGAGACAACCACGTGTTGTGTTTTAGGTCGCCAAGGACATGGTTAGCGTCTTTAGTTATAAGGTGGGAGGTCGTGGGTCGGGCTGATCTCTAGGTATTTGAGTGATGGTGTATGCGCCGCAGCGTATTTTAATTTGCTGTCTAATCTACTGACGACGATGAAATGAGACGAGAGTTGTCTTATAAGCATTCAAAGACATTGCTAGTCACAGAACCAATTTCAATGAGTGCCAAGTCACTCTGCAAATGTCATAATTCACGGTTAGTGATGCTTGGGTAGACGACGCAGTGCCAGCGATAAGCCAAAAACAGTCAATAACAGATTATTAGGAGGATCGTTAATGTACACTGAAAACAGTAAAGGGCCTAGAATGGTATCTCGCGGCATACCAGCGCTTACAGGGGACATTGAAGACCTGTGGTTGTTGGCGAATATGAACTGCTGGCGGTTATTCCAAAAAATTTTAGCCAATTTAATCAAAAGATTTTAAAAAGCTCAAGCCTTAGAGTTTGAGACATTTATGGGCTGTTTTATTGAATGTTTTTCCAACCCCGAAAAAATTCAGTTATTCTGTACCTTTTTTATTTTTATATTTTATTTACCTCTGGATGTATTGTTTGAATGTGTAGTATTGCTAGAAATGTGTTGTTTTTGTTCTCACTCCTGTACGAGCCTGTCAAGGCTTACAGTATTAAAGGGGCTGCGAAACACTGCTTGGGGGATACCGGCTATACTTCAGGTGGGTTCTTTGTCACACAGATGCTGACTTAAAAAGAATTACAGGAATCGATGCACAGGAACGGCAGTTATTCAATGAAGAAATTTCAAAATACAAGCAAACAAAACGCTGCCCTCAACTCGATTTTGGCGGGACTTCCCACCCCTATTTTGCTCTCCCAGTGACGGCACCTGGCGCAACCAATCAGAACAGCCAGCCAGAGCACGTCGCGGAAGTTTGTTCTCCATGGTTGCCTGCTCTCTGTAACTCGTTCTTGCTGAGACTGGCAGCGTAGTTTCCATGCCAGAGTGCCCCTGGTGGTGTATTTTTATTTTACTTGCTTTGTAAGGCTTTTATCTAAGACAAACAGGTTGTTTTTGTTGATCTAATATAAAACGCAGACAGGTGACAAAATGTCTCTATTTATTCACACAATTTGCAGTATATTTACTGTTCGTCCGATCATCAAGCTCGCGCCAGGTGATGTCATATCCGCTACTAAAACCCGCCACTGTGTGGCGACACCATCAGAGCCATGAATTTGTTTTAGGGAGGACATTAAAATATTAAAAAACGGAATATACGCGGTATTACCGATGCTAATAGCACCATTATAGCTCACTGTATGCGATCAACAGGCAAAACAGTCAACTAAGATTGTGTTTCTGGGCCCCTTTAATAAATAAATAAATTGCATCCACAGGCATACCCAGTCAAAAAAAAACATTGAGATTTCCAATTGGAACCAGTTGATTTTTGGGCACCATTGGAACCAATTGGCTAGAAACCAATTGGAAAGACCAATTGGTTCCAGTTGGCTTTTGAGCCAATTCGTTCCAATGGTGTCTGAAAACCAATTGGTCCCAATGGTTTTTTTTGACTGGGTAGTGCCAATCAACATTTTTCTACGGAATTGAAATTAACATGCTTTTATGGGAATCAAAGCCAACAGACACACATACATCACACACAAGCAACACTGCACATTCAGGCACTAGTAGCATACATTAGCTCAATATGTACATCCAGAGAACACACTTCTGCTCCAACTTATATACCCAATTTATTAGGCTCTCATGCTGGGGCCGGTGGTGCTTGCCCACTGAGCGCAGTTGTTTAATTTAATTTCAGCTCCAGTGGTGGTGTAGGTGATGAGTACAATTTATTAGGCTAAGCTGCTGATAGCTCTTATTGTAAGTACCATATTAGTTCTACTTTTTTCGTCAAACATGCAAACATTCATTGGATAAATTGTGTGCAGTTCAGCGGACCAATTGGATGCAATGGGTAAGATCAATTGGGCTCACCAATTGGAAACCCAAATGGTGCAATTGGATAGTCCATTTAGACCATCCAATTGGAAACTGAACTCGTCCAATTGAAACCCATTGGAGATCCAATGGTTTTTTTTTACTGGGTACAATATCGATATTGGAACTAATGTCAGTAAATAGAGCTAGCTCGGTTGAACCGGAAAGGTTTTGTTGCAAAAGCAACACTCTGACAGCCAAAGCGAGACCTCGGGTGGGCGCCGTAGCTACGCTGACCTTGTTTCAATTGGTCGAAATGGTCGTGACGTCACAGTGCGTGAATTTCAAATGGGGCTAATTGTACTTTGGCTAGTAACCATGCAACCAATTAAAAGGATCGTATAGTGATGCTCCAAGTAAGTGGGGCTGAGTTTATTTAATTGCTTAATTAACCAATTAGCCTAATTAACCTTTCTAGTCAGACGAGATAAATAAATAAAACCGAGTAGGATATTGGTCGAGTTGGAGAATCGAACCAGGGTCTTCGGAGTGCGAGACGAGCACGCCAACCACTCCGCCATGCCAGCTCGATGTTTTGGAATGAACAAAGGCGCGTCTAGTGAATACGATGTCTTCGTTCACTCCCATCTCCCTCCCTTCCCGTTACGGCGAAGTTCAGGTGTTCGCCGAGATATGTGAGACAGATACATTTCCTTTCCTCAGAAACCAATTTACCGGCGAGCAAGGCGTACAGCCGAACGGGCGATGGCGTTCTGTGGACTCCCTGTCGCGTTCCACTCTTCGGGGACACGTGCGATTCGCTGCGGCGCGTCGTTGCGACCGTCGTCGCAACTGTTGCGTGGGCGTTCCCGTGCTGTCGTGCCGGGAGGCCGTGAGAAAGAGAGAGCCAGGCGACCACTCCGCTCCAGGACCAAACACAAAGTGATTTATTCCAAACCCCCTAGCTGCGCTTCAGCTTAAGATCAATGACAAGAAGAAAAAAGTATTTTGTACGCCGCTTTTCAAGCAAACGAAGATTATAGGCTGCGCGAAGGACCGGAAGGCACGCGAGATTTTTGAAGCCTGGCAAATTGCTAGATGCGGTGCGGAAAAATGTGTTAGCGAGGCATCAATTCACCTGTATCAGAAGGAACTTGACTTTTTGGGTTGATTAGATTGTGTATTTTTGCTTTGGGCGTTAAGTTTGGTTGCGCATGCGTTGCTCTTGAAGGAAGGTCGTTTTTTCGTCAAATAAATCAGTTGTTAGTCTACGCTCGTCCTGTCTGCATCTTTTCTGTGTCCTGTCTCCTGCGTAGTTTTATGTCTTCAGAACAGCTTAAGAGGGCGCCACTATTAAGCTCATAGGTGGCGACCCCAACATCTCCCCCCTTCAGTCACAAGTTCAACCGGTCCGGTGGTACTACACGGCAGCCGCTACGGGTAAACACAACACCATCACCAGGACGTGAAGGTCCCGCTGTAACAGGCGGCGGATCAGGTGCTGCTGCCTCTTGAGTTAGGGGGTGAGGCTGGAGAAGTGCTGGATCTGCTGCCCTCAGCACAAAGGGAACAAGGTGTCGACGATTCCGCTGCAGAATCGTTCCTCGCTCCGTTTCGACGACGAAGGACCTTGGACGCTGTGCCTTGCTCAAAACTAGCACGCACCTGGTCAGGTCGAACCCAGACCTGCTCACCAGACTGAAGTGATGGCAGATCCCTGACGCGATGATGTCGGTTGAAGTCCTTTGCAGTCCTTTTCTTGTAAGAATCATCTCTGAGGGCCAGTGTGGACGAAGCTTTTTATCCGGCTTTGGGACTCGAGTTCTCATGTTGCCTTCCCATTAGGAGCTGAGCCGGGCTGAAGCCACTCACACCTGGTGTGTCCCTATAGCTGAGAAGGGCCAAGTGAGGGTTTTTTGCCTTACGGAAGGTATCTTTCACAGTCCGGATCATTCGCTCTGCCTCTTCGTTAGTCTGTGGGTAATGGGGGCTACTGGTGATGTGGTCGAAACCATAAGATGCGGCGAATACGGTAAATTCACGTGAAGAAAATGGCGGACCGTTGTCTGACTTAACCTGTTGCAGTATCCCATGACGGGCGAACAGACTTTTGAGTGCCTCAATGACCACCGGAGCTTGCGTGCAAGCTTCTTTTAGAGTTAGCTTCGGGGAGCAGCAAAGTTTATCGGAGAGACGCGTGTCGAGCAATCCAACGACAAAGCTGTCCCGGACCAAGCGTTCTTCCACCGCCGGTGACGGGTAGTTGCAACGTTTGACTAACTTGAACTGCCGGTTTGGAAGCATACCACATTAGGAAGAGGGGATTAGATTGCGTGAGTGATACCTCGGTTCGCCTTTTCAAGACAGATATCGTATCTTGAACGGTCTTGTTGACGCCTGTTGTACCGGTGTTTTTTGCGCATGCCTTGAATTTTCCATATATTTGCTGGCTTTGCAGTAAATAAAATCAGATGAAGTTAGCGCGTGTCCTGTGTCAGTCTTTCTTGTGTACGTCTTATTGCAGCGCTGTTACCATTTCTGTCTAACTTGAACAGTTCGGAGTAAAATGCGTCGACACTCTCGCCAGGTTGTTGAACGCGCTTGTGAAAGCGAGACGACTCATAGAGCTCATTACAGGGATGCACGAAGTGCTCCGTGAAGCGTTTGACAACTGCGTCGTAGGAGGCTAACTCGGCAGCGTCGAGTTAAAAGGTGTCTAGCAGCGAGCGAGCTTCCGGGCCCATACAGTACAGAAGCGTACGTACAGCTAGGCTTTGTCAAAAGTAACCAGGCTGCATGTTTTGCTTCTAGCTCGTACAGTGGAGCCCTTACAGCTTCCCTGAAGCTGAAATGGTCGTTAAAGGTAAGGACTGGAAGTCTTCTTACCTTCCAACAACTTTTGATCTTTAGGGAAGTCACAAGGGCTCCACTGTACGAGCTAGAAGCAAACCATGCAGCCTGGTTACTTTTGACAAAGACTGTACTTGCACGTCTTGCGGAGCGTTCCGTAGTCCGGAGACAGCGGCATAGTCCTCGAAGCGAGACTTCCATGAAGACCAACTTGCAGGGTTGCAGAAGTCGAACGCGTCTGGCGGCTGCAGAGTGAGGCCTAGCCACTGGGCCTGCTGGACACTTTCCGGGAGCACCTGTTCGCCGTTGGCGGTCATTGAGAGCTGCTTTTAAGACTGGTTTTTCACACTGCTGTCACTTCTGACACCATGCGTTCCCGTGCTGTCGTGCCGGGAGGCCGTGAGAAAGAGAGAGCCAGGCGACCACTCCGCTCCAGGACCACACACACAAAGTGATTTATTCCAAACCCCCTAGCAGCAACGACCGAACGCAACTCTTCGCATGCGTCCAACCTGCTGGATGTCAACGACGAGCCGCGCGCGGCGAACGCAACGACAGGAAGCGGGAACCAATGCGAGCGCGGAGAGCGGCAGCGTCACGATGACGTAGAGCGCGAGGCTCGGGGTGCTCGGGGCCGAGCCACGCCGGGCTGGTCTGCCAGCTTTGATGCCGGCCGCCGGCGACTGAAAAACGCGCTAGTATTGTTTGTTGACGTTCTAGCAAGCCCAGGGATAGATGCTTGTCAAAATTGCATCATTTATGACGGTCGTTGGCCAATACCGAGCTGGTCGTAAAAGTGATGACGGCGATACAAGCAAATTTCATCCCACAGCCGCCTCGTGCTGCTGCTACTTGGTGCGGTTTGCCTGCGTCTGCTAGCTCCGTTTCTGAAGGCGTCGTTGAAATCGAACATATCTTTTATTATGGGACGCATTCGCAGTAAAGCGATGTGAATAGTAGGCCGTTTATTATAGCACATGCGACTTCCGAAGCGCCGTCAGCTGCGGCTTCGACGCGAAACCAGCTAGGCCTAGCGACGACTAGGGCAGCCGGGATCAGCGCGCAGTTCGTCGCCCGGCGTTGCCGCAGGCGGTGTCGTTGCCGAAAGAGCCTTTTTTGCACATGTATATTGTCGTTGCTCGAATCTAGGAAGCATCCTCTCTGGTACATGGCTGTTTTGTATTTTCTTGTGCGAACGTGAAGTACGCCGAGCATGCCGGCCGGCCGGCTAGGGTGCCTCGATGCCAAAGCAGCGCCGGCTAGCCTGGAGCCCGTCTGCCGGCGTCATGAAAACGAGCTAAAGTGTGTTCTTGACTTATATAATAAACCCTGGGATGACAAATGTGAAAAATATGTCATTTTTGAGGATCGCTGACCAATACTGAGCTGCTGGTAAAGGTAACAACTTCTTTCCACAACCGCCTCGCAGCTGCCGCTGGCCTGACGTTGGGGTCCGGCTCGCCTGGCGCCCGCTCGCTTCGCTGCCGAAGGCGTCGCGGAAATTGACCATACTATTACTTTATTGTGAGATGATGCTGTTGACAGTAGAGCGATGTGTGGAGTACGCCTTTTATTATAGCTCAGGCGACTTCCGAAGCGCCGGCCGGTGCGGCTTCGATGCGAAAGAGGCTATAGGCCTAGCGACGACCACGGCAGCCAGGCAGCAGCAGAGCTCGTTGCCCGGAGCGCCCGCGAGCGGTGCCGTTGCCGAAAGCTCGCAACATAAGCAGGCATGGTTTGTCGCTTCTCGAGCAGACCTTCTGATAACAAGGCGATCTTGTCTTTTCTTGTGATATTTGTACACCATCCTAAGCAGCGCTTAGGCACCACTGCACGGCGGCGAAGTGTGACACCGGTTGTGGGCGGAGCCAGGGTTGCCAGATCGCTACGACCTCTGGTAGCCAAACTGGCCTCTGAAGAACTGGCCCCTTGTTGGGAACGGAGGGGCCCTGGTGATGACTGACTCGTTCAGCCTCGCAGGTCTCGGCTCCGAAGGACGGTGTCGAACACCGTTAAGTAGGAAACTGTACAGAAGGTTTATTTTACATATTTACAGTCGAGGTGGGAGTGCTCCGGTCACAAAACAACCCGTTAAATAGGCCTCGTATTCCCCAGATCCCTCACTGGGGAATAAACTTCGGAGAACGATGTCCAATCAGATGGGCAGATGTGGACACTGTTGGTACCACTCACGGTAGGGGGCGGTGGTGCGCTCGTTCGCAGCTCGGTCGATGGGAGGGGGTAGAGACAGAGTCCTCAAACACTGATGTGTCACTGACCACTGCGGCAAGTCTTCTGCTCGTGGTTCCGTGGGAGAGGAATTTCCCGCAGTCTCCCAGCAGGGGAACGAACGTCCTCGTACTCCCTCGCCGGATGTCCGAAGCACGAGACCTCTGTCGAGGACGCAGCACAGCCGTCTTTCAATTAGCAGCAACAGCTTCACCTTTCGCCGCACCACTCCGCCTGGCGACCTGAGGACAGACTCGGCCACTTGCCGCCGCCGCCGTCGCCACGGCTTCCGCCGCTGCGGTCGTCGTCGCCAGCCCTCGCCGCATCTTTTGCTTCACGATGACTCGCGTCTGGTACTAATTCTTCCCAGGACCATGTTCTTCGATCTGAACAAATTTCTCAAAGCATCCAGCATGCGCCATCTTGAAGCTACATTCGACGATATGCATGAGCTCAGAATAAATCAAGGATATGCCATTAGATGATAATCTATGTCAATTTTATCTTCAATCTAACTAACAGCACGTTCCAAATGAAGAGAAAAACATATTACCCTTGAGTTCCGGCTCCTTTTCCCATTTGTTCTTGTAGTTCCGGGTGTACTTCGCCCACCTGCCCATTCCAAAAGTTCTCGTAGCGACGGATCGAATGCCATGTCATGCCAACTTCCGCCGCCCTCTTTAGTTACAGTGGGTTCCGCGCCGCGCCGAAGGATGGCGCCATGGCTACGCACGAGTGCACGCGGATTACGCAACGGACACGGCGCTCTCGCATAGCTCGCAATGAATCTCGAGGACTGCACATGTGCCGCCTGAGGCTGCAGAAAACAGCGTAGGCTCTTGCGCGTCTCGCGCTTGCTGTGTCCACCACGGGAATAGGAAGAGAGAGAAAGAGAAAACAAACATTATTGATGCGTAACCATTACTTGCCTCATGCGTATCTTGAGCAGAATGTGTTCGCAAAACCAGAATAAAAAATACAAGAAATGAACATGCCTGGCGGTGGGTTTCCAACCAGCCACTTACCGCAACCGAAGCGGACGCCCAAACCACTAGGCTACGTCTACGGTTTACGGTTAAATGTGAGGATCACGAAACCACGCTACAGAAGCGAAACAGTAGCATTTAATGCTTACGCATTCGCACCACGTAGGGATACTGAAGTTCTCTGAGTGTTTTCCCTCTATTCTGGCGTCAAGGTCACCCGCAGTGCACCGTCAATGGGAGAACGTTCACATGTGCAGACGGCAACAGTCTATGTTCGGTGGCGCGCGTGCGCGGGTGGCGTTAGTTCGCGGATTAAGTGCAATCTATAGGCCGTGAAAGTTTCCTGGGGGCAACTTTCACGTAGTGTCCACTCTTTATAAAAGAAATCTAAAGGACATAATCCTTGACCGTCTGACACACGTAAGTTTTCTCGAACACAGAGTTTTCAAATTGTCATTTTGTAGTAGACGCGCTGAATTTCTTTAACCTGCTATAGCCTGCATTTTGATTCCAGCATGCCTTTTGTTTCTGCCACTGTATAATTGTAACAGAGCACATTATAACTACATTAACTTTTTTTTTTCACGCATGAAAAAGATTTAGCCCAAAAGTAGCCACATAGCCAAAACGAAATTTTTGACGCCAACTCGGACAAAAAGTAGCCCAATTTGGCTATCAATAGCCCAATCTGGCAACCCTGGGCCGCGGAGCTTGCTTAGAGCGGCGCAGCGATGCTCACCGCTCCGTGTGTCCCTGCTTGCTGTGGGGCTGCAGTTCGCACGCGACGATCGGTGCGGCGCGTCGGCCAAGTTGTCGCACATGTATTATCAGTAGAGGCCGAATTTTTAGGCACTAAAAATCACGTTTTAGGCGCCATAAATAGACGGATAAAATTGCATTTTAGGCACCTAATGGGAAAAAATAGGCACTATAAACTTTATCAAAAGTGCACACAGTTCCGAACTTCAGCGCGCAATATCTGCCGTAAAATAAAACAAAAACACAGCAGGAATGATTTGGGACCTTAAGCAAGGTGCGAACATTAGAAGCCGTTTTTTTTTAAAAGCTGTCGCGCAACTTTTCGTACAATACACATGCTTGAGCAGAGCAAAAGGGACGGTTACCAACCCTTTTAAAACACTTTGGTGTACCTCGAAACAAACAATTCGCTTGTCGTGTACAAAAGTAGAAACAATGAACACCTTAATAACAGGAGGCCATGTATTCAGAAATTGATAGAAACATTGTCAATTCAAAACATCTGACAAATGACTTCAGTCTTCGCTCACACAGGAATTGAACTTATTTATTGCAGGCATACACGATGCTTCAACATTAATAAATATGTTGTCATTTGTGTAAACAGCGTTTTATAGTTTGTGGCTTTACGTGTCTGGAGCCACGCGACTATCAAATGGTGCTTGGCATTAGAAGGGTCTGGAAACCATAAATACGAGATGCTAGAAAATATTACACACAGTGCTGCTTGATGCGGAATATGCCGAAAAGAATCATAGTTCTGCATGGGCCTACGTAAGTATAGTTTTTGTCAAAAGTAACCAGGCTGTAAGGTTTACTTCTCAGTCGTATAGTAAAGCTATTATGTCAGCCCTCGAGCTCTAAATCTCTGTATGGTGAGGAGACCTCCTGCCCTCACCTTCAAAGAAGTTTTTGATTTTTAGAGAAGACGTGAGGGGTCTACTATACGAATGAGAAGCAAACCATGCAGCCTGGTTACTTTTGAGAAAGACTGTACATCCACGAGGATCCATGGTAAAATAAACATCATTCATCTAGAAATCACTGTTAAAGCTATGGAAGCAGTAGCAGACAAGCACCATCTCCAGGTTGATGGACTCAAATTTATGTCTCTTATCAGTAAGAACAAGCTTGTATGCTGAAAAGGAACGCCCAACATCAACTGATGTTACAGGAGCTTGCTTGTACGTAGGAACATTTGATGGCTTTACACTGTCCGGTATCATAGAATGTTCACCGGTAAGTACTCCTGAAAACCACAGCGTATTTCAGGCCCCTTTTCTGTAAAATAGGGCATTTTTAGGCACCGACGTCGGAAATAGGAATTTATAGGCATTGACACCAAAAATAGGCATTTATAGGCACTATAAAAAGAGTATTAAACATATTGTCAACACCTAACTCGTGCTCATATGTAAAAATGGTGCGCCTATGAAGCGTTGAAAAAAAAATAGGCATTTGCCTAAAATCCAGTCTCTAGTCATCAGTGACACAAGCAGCAACACCGCGCTTAAGGCTTTCTTCTCACCGCACTTTAGGTCAACAAAGTGCCCCCCTGAATTATTTAGAGTCCATGTTGGCTGCATGAGAGAGGGAACGCTAGTTTTTTTTTATTATAAGCTTGTTGTTTTCACATACAGAATAGACGCATCTAATAACTCGTCCACTCGAAACAGGAGGGCTGTTAAAGATTTTAGGACGGCTAACGATGAGTCAGTTCTCGATAACCTCGAAATGACCTTATAAAAATTTACTGGAAATGGTGTCAATAATCTATAGAATAAATTTGAATCTGCTTGCCATTTCTGTATTCGACACTTTATTCCGAGCAAAACTAAGAATGTGCGTCGTAAAAACCCATGGATTAGCCGCGAACTAATTCATTTATTACGCAGAATAAAAAGGCTCAGAAAGCACACGGAGAACAACCCTGCGCTTCTAAACTTAAGACCTTTACTTGCAGAAAAACTTCGCTCCAGTAAGCAGTTTTATTATTCTTCCACATTAGCGCAGTTCACTGTAGTGTTTGTATCACGATAAGCAAACGGCGAACTCACGACCACGTGCCGGTATTTGGGCACCGCCCCCTTGCATGTCTGTATCTTGATATAAGCACATGCGTGGTGGTTTGGACGGGCAGTCGTCGACCAGCGGGACGCGCGGTCTGACGGCCGGCTGACAATAAACCCGAGTTATTGTTGCACCTCGGCTACAGTGTCGTTTCCCCTCGCAAGACACGACAACTTTTTGGCGACGAGGATCGGTTTCTGAAGCAGAATGATGACCGATCCCACGGGGACCGTGAAGACGGATATTCAGCCAAGCGTACAAGAAGGACCACGACGGAGCGACTCGGAAACAGCCAGGATGGTTACGATTGGGCAAGTGGAATCTTTCGATGAATCTCAGTCGGATTGGGAAACTTACGAAGAAAGGATTAATGCATTCCTTAGAGTGAATAAGATAACGCCCGATAACACGCGCTCATCGCTTTTCTCGTAATAGTCACCCTAACGCCGTCTACCCTGAACGGGCCCGCACCGAAACATAAAAAGTCATTTTTTCTTCAAACAGCCAATGACTGGAATGACCTTCCATCCGAAGTGGCGACCATCATCAATCCTGTTCCATTCAAAACCGCCATTGAAGACCACCTGTGTTCGTATTAACTCTTTTGTTTGCCCACCCCTCATGTAATGTCCCCTGTGGACCCTTGAGGGAACAATAAATAAATAAATAAAAATATATCCAGACGAGAACAAGGTAGATGCCTTCCTGAGTATTGTGGGTCCGAAGACGTACAAGTTATTGAAGAATTAAGCAAACAAGGGAAGGAAATGAGGGGCTCGTTATAAATATGAAAGAAGCCAACAGCCACAGAAACCAAGGGGCACAGGGGATTTTTAATTAATTTATTTTATTTTGTGGTGTTGATCAATTTAGAATATTACTAAATATGTTATCGCTTAAAGCTAATTGATTAGAAAAGCAGAAGAAAAAACAACCACATGCCGCCGGTGGGATCCGAACCCACGACCTCCGAATTACGCGTCCGGTGCTCTACCTCTGAGCTACGGCGACGGCTGTCAAACCTTCTGCTTCCATTACTATATTTCCATTACTATATTTCCATATATTTCCATATTACTATATAGTTCCATTACTATATTTACGGCAGAGAGTTCAGCTTGGTAACTGATCACAAGCCTTTACAGACCGCACTTTCGATACTCGGCCCCAAACAGGAATACCAAGCATTGCCGCTGCTCGTTTGCAGAGGTGGGCAATTACGCTGTCGGCCTACCGTTACGATATCGTCTATCGTTCAGGGGAAAGCAACGTAGAGGCAGACTGTCTGTCGCGTCTACCGCTGCCCGGGAGTGGCGAGAAGGAAGATGACGACGAAGTCACCGCCTGCTACGCACTTCGGTGGGAGACTTTTCCGATAACAAGCTCTGACATTGCGCGGGAAACATCACGTGACCATACCTTACGGTAGGTTCTGCACGCGGTAACGGGTCAATGGCCCAAGCGAGTGACTGATGAAGAGATGAAACCATTCGTTTCAAAAAGACTGGAGTTGTCGGTTAACCAAGGATGTTTATTTTGGGGAATGCGCATTGTGGTTCCCCCGTATTTACAGAAGACAATCCTGGAGTGGTGCGCATGAAAGAAGTTGCCCGGAGCTACGTCTGGTGGCCAGGAATTGACGCCGACTTGGAGACCACCGTGAAAACGTGTGCGGCCTGCCAGCAGTAACGAGCGCTGCCTACCCAAGCTCTCCTTCATCCGTGGGCTTGGCCTACGAGGCCATGGGCCCGACTCCACTTGGATTTTGCTGGCCCGTTTCTTCAACGCAACTTTTTTGTGGCGGTAGACACTCATTCAAAGTGGCCGGAGGTGTTCCTGATGCCGTCGACCTCGGCAGAAGCTACCATCGGTAAGCTACCTCTTCAGCCGTTTTGGACTGCCCGAGGTCATCATGTCAGACAACGGGCCGAAGTTTTGCAGCGCAAAATGTCAGTTATTCCCAAAGATGAACGGAAGAAAACAAGTACGGTCAGCGCCATATCACCCGTCAAGTAACGGTTTCCCGAAAGATTCGTCCGAACAGTGAAAGAAGCCCTGCGAAAGGACAACAGAGCCCGTCCCATTGCAGAGCGACTAGCCAATTTCCTTCTAGCGTACCGGAATACACCTCACGCAACCACTCAGCAATCTCCGGCTTCGCTTTTGATCGGGCGACCTCTCAGTACTCGACTCGATTTACTTAAGCCTATAGTACTCGTTCAGTGGTCGAGCAAAAGCAACTTCGACAAACTCGCAGTCGAAGAGAACTTCAGAGAAGTTTGTCGTTGGGGACAAAGTTTTTGTGAGGAACTCTAGAGATGGTCCAAGATGGTTAGAGGCAACGGTGACGTCACGCTCGGGGTCCGTGTCTTATGTGCTACAGGTGACAACGCCACGTGGGGTCATGGAGTGGAAGAGGCATCAAGACCACATACGCACAAGGCAGGCAGATCCGGAGGCAAAGTCTGCCGACCACGGTTGTGGCACCCATGGTGAGGACTCCTGGCAGCCGTTGCAACCATTTGGGTCATCGACGGGTACTGATGAACAGAGTGCCGTGCAGCCGCAGAAACAAGCAGCGGGAACAGCGGAGGAAGATCCAGGGGCGTTTGCCGCAGGAGGCGGAGTATCGACGGAAGCCCTCGGTTCCGAAGACATTGATCACGACTCGGGGTCTTCTCCTGGCGCCAGGGGCCACGAAACCTCAACACGACATCGGTATCCGAGAAGGGAAACACGTCCCCCGGATCGGTACACACCAGTGCCGTGATTGTGTCAACCAACTTTTCGAACTAGAGTTTGAACCGTTAACTTGTTTCTGTTATTTCTGTATAAAAACTAACCGTTTGTTATAAATGTCAACCATGTGTAATGAGAGCATGCATTGTCTAGGGAAGGGGGAATGTAGTGTTTGTATCACGATAAGCAAACGGCAAACTCACTGCCACGTGCCGGTATTTGGGCACCGCCCCCTTGCACGTCTGTATCTTGATATAAGCACATGCGTGGTGGTTTGGACGGGCAGTCGTCAACCAGCGGGACGCGTGGTCTGACGGCCGGCTGACAATAAACCCGAGTTCTTGTTGCACCTCGGCTACAGTGTCGTTTCCCCTCACAAGACACGACATCACCAAGAGCGATCCTGTCAAATTCTGGCGCCACCTTACATCTGATGCACGCAAATCCATCGACCACATCAAGACCGGCAAAAAAAAACTGTTCGCGACAAGCCGCAGATAGCCACAGAATTTAATCTTTTCTTTCAGTCAGTCTTTTCAGATTCCCGCCCCCGACCCTATTGCTTTAACGGCACGAGCAGTCTCAGCCCGGAATTTACATCCTATGAGGGTATCTTTTTAGTGCTCCTAAATCTGAATCCTAAATCATCGTGCGGCCCTGATGGTATTCCAAACGCCTTCTTGCGCCGTTGCGATGAATCGCTTGCCCGGTTTCGTGTTGTCATTTTTCGTTAGTATTTTTCTAGTGCCGATGTACCCTCTGACTGGAGGCCCGCACGTGTCGTGCCTGTATTTAAGAAAGGTGACCGCTCTCAGTTAACCAACTTGTGACCGATGTCTCTCATCAGCACTTCATGCAAACTCATGGAACATATCATTTCCAACTAAATAACTAATTTCCTCGATAGTAAAAACATACTCTCTCCTTCCCAGCACGGCTTCCCCAAAGGCCTGTCGACGACCACACAACTAGTTTCCACAATTCATTCGTTTTCTTCTGTTCTCGATAGTTCCGGTCAGATTGACGTTATATTCCTGGACTTCAGCAAGGCAATCGATAAGGTTACTCACTCCGGTCTGCTATTCAAACTTGACGAGCTGGGTTTACCACGAACTGTAGTTGACTGGGTATCGTCATATCTTGGTTAGCGCCAGCAATTTGTTGATTTCGAAGGGCACCATTCCGACGTCCTCTCTGTCAGTCCTGGTGTCCCGCAGGGCAGCGCCCTAGATCCTCTTCTTTTCTTAATTTATGTGAACGACTTAACCTCCGTCATACATTAAAGCGTGAGTATTCCATTATTTGCGGATGACTGCTTGCTCTTTAAGGCTGTTAAAAATGGTAATGATCAGGCTGTGCTTGATGAGTCTTAATGCTGTTTCCAATTGGTCTGATCGCTGGGATATGAAACTGAATCCTGATAAAACTGCTTTCATGTGTATCACAATCAAAAGGTCTCCTCTTGATCGCCAGTACACTATCAAGTAGAAACCCATAACTCAAAAAGACTTAAATATTTGGGCGTAACGATTACAGAACCTGGTCTGCTCACGTGAACAATATCTGTGCCTCTGCGCGCCGCAAACTCAGTCAATTAAGACACAGACTCAAATACTGCCCCTCCCATGTAAAGCTTCAGGCCTACAACGCATTGATCAAATCTAGATTACATTACGAGGTATGGGACTCTTTCACCAAAAAAGGCATTAGCAAACTTGAACGGATTAAAAGATCAGCAGTTCGCTTCATATGTAACCGGTACCATCGACATGACGCCCCATCTGAATTAATGAGAATCAACAACATCAAACCCTTAGAGTACCGGGGAAAGCTAGCAAGAATCAAATTCCTCTTTAAGCTCCACCATTCTCAGTTCTGTCTTGACCCCTCAATGTACATGCAACCTTCAACTAGAGTAACAAGGCATTGCCATCCGCATAAATTATTTCCTTTGTTTGCCCTCACCAACAACTTTAAATACTCCTTCTTTCCGCGGACTTTAGCAGAATTGAACCTACCTCCTCATGTGTTTGCATCCGAAAATCTTCTTTCCGCGATTGGACAACTGCATGATCGTTAACCCTCGTCTGTTAACGATATTGTCTGTTAACGTTATTTGTTGCGACTTGTTTAATTTCCATTCTCCGTATTTACTTCATCACTTGTACTGATCCCTGCCGTTGGCGTTGTCTTCTGCTGGTCGTCGGAGTTCTCCGTATGTTTTATCCCACTACTCGCCTGGGCCTTTACGCCTCCAGTATTGTATAAATAAATAAAATAAATAAATTTTCACCGACACCACTTTTCGATCGCTGGTCCCACAAGCTGTTCACTTGAAAGCGGTGGCACCCCATCCTTTTTTGGCAAGGACATAAGGAGTTTGAATCGCATGATGGGAAGAATTTTGAATCCAATTTTCTGGGCGGTAAATGTGCCTTTTGCTGCAAGAGAGACGTCAACATGGCCAGAAAGAGTCAGAGAATCCAGTTTTACTGGCAACAGTTACTAGATGGAGTGTTCGTCAGTGTCACTTTAATGAATGCAAACAGCATAAGCGCAAATAACTTACAAAACAGGTTTAGGTAACACAATATCGAGTAATGCCTAAGCTATGAACAGTGACGTATAAAAGTAAAAAAGACAATAAAGACAGTTCATGGAAGTTGAAAAAAATATTCATTGAATAAAACATTCAACCAGTCAAAGTAGTGATGTTGAACATATATGAATAATGTGAGTAATAAATTAATAATGGATAGTGGAACTCATGTTGATGGACATAAATATATATATATATATATATATATATATATATATATATATATATATATATATATATATATATATACGTTGTATTTTCTGACTGAGTACCTGTTCCTCGCACTCTTTTTTTTTTGGTGTATGTGTGTGTGGGTCGCACTGCCTCTAGTAATTTTTTATGCGTATTTTTCTGCTATGTGCTTTGTGTTTCCCACTTACCTGTTCTGTGCCCGCCCCTATAAAAGGAGATGCATTCACAATGTAAAATCACTCCTGAAGAAGATCGGTCTTCCGATCGAAACGTCGAGTTTAATAAATATGTTTCCTTTAACGAAGCGTATACTTCGCTATATATTCTTATAAGCAGTCTAGTACTTCACGCTTTCGCAACCTATATATATATATAAGCACGAACTGGCAGCCTATAAAAGTGAAATAAATAAATTTTCAATAATTGCTAACATAAATAAAATGAAGGAAGAAAAAATTCAGGGGGGGCACTTTGTTGACCTAAAGCACGGAGATAGCAGCATTTAGGAGGCGAAACTTGCCTCTCTCCCGCGACCGCGGAGAGTCACAGGCGCTGTCTGCTTCCTTCGACCGCCTCCGGATGCCGCCCTCGTCAGGTTCCCGATAGACTTACTGTATATGCTACCAAAGGGCTGCCTTTGGTAGCATATACAGTAACTCTAGCGGGCACCGCGCTTGAGCGCCATCTACCGCGCGCCACGGAAACCGACCTCCCTTCCTCTCCTCCACTGTGACGTTTTCTGGCCGCCTGCGCCGGCCGCGGGGGCCTGGAGTTGCGCCTCCTACCTAAAGTGCGGTGAGGCGAAAGCCTTAAGCGCAGTGTTGCTGCTTGTGTCACTGATGTGTGGTTAAGAAGTTAAGCTTCGCCTCTAAGAGTGGAACACGACAGCATCTTGCAACGCTGCCAGGGAGTCCACAGAACGCCATCGCCCATTCGGCTTCTTTACGCCTTTCTCGACGGTAAATTGGTTTTTGAGGTAAGGAAATGTATCTCTCTCTCGTATATCACGGTGGACACCGGAACCTCGCGGTAAGGGAAGGGAGGAAGATGGGAGTGAACGAAGACGCCGTATTAGCTAGACACGCGCGTTAGTAGATTCCAAACCGTCGAGCTGGCATGGCGGAATGGTAGCGTGCATTAACTCATTAACTACTCATTTGGCATTTGAACTAGTCATGACTAGTTAGTCATGATTGGTTAGTCATGACTAGTTAGTCATTAACCAGTCATGACTACTCATGACTGGTTAGTCACGACTAATCATGACTAATGACTGGTTAGTCATGACTAATCATGACTAATGACTGATTAGTCATTACTGGTTAGTCATGACTGACCAGTCATTACTAGTTGGTCATTAACCAGTCATGTCTAGTTATGACTGGTTAATGACTAGTTAGTCATGGCTGGTTAGCCATGACTAGCTAGTCACTAACCAGTCAGGACTTGTTCTTCATTTGCCAATCATGACTAGTTAGTCATCAACTAATTAGTAATGACTAGCTAGTCATTAACCAGTCATCAATTAACTAGTCGTGACTAGTTGGTCATTAACTAGTTGATCATTGTTAAATTTCCAGATTTACTGTCCCTTATTTCTGTTCACTCTCCCCATATTATTGGCATAACAGAGACTTGGCTGCATAGTGGAATTTACGACTCCGAATTCACTCCACCAGGTTTTGTTACTGTGCGCTTAGACAGAAGTCGCAGTACTGGTGGCGGTGTGGCATTGCTTATCAGATCGGATTTACGATTCTCAGTTTTGCCTTCTCCTCCTGATACAGAATCCTTGTGGCGCAAAGTTTATCTAAACAATTATAGTTTTCTAATCAGTGTTATTTATCGTCCACCTGGTTCTTCCGTTGATGTCCTTCACGCTGTCGCAAATTTCATGACCAAGATCAACATTACTTCATCAAGATTTATCTGTTTGGGAGACTTCAACACTCCTGGCATCCACTGGCCATCGTTGTCTGCATTTGGTCATGACATTACAATTTGTAAAGAACTAATAAGCATTTCCTTATTGTTTGGACTAACTCAGGTTGTTTCTAGTGCTACTAGGCTGAATTCCATCCTCGACTTAGTTTTTCTAAGCTCTACTTTGGCCCAAAATGACTTCTCTTGTGAAGTAATTGATGGGCTCTCAGACCATAAAGGCGTGTTAGTTTCACTCTCTTGTCCAGTCTCTAAATCACCCTATTTGTTTACTACTTTTCCTGACTTCACTCGTGCTGACGACAATTCCATTATTGAGGTTTTAGCTGGTCGTTTCGATACATTCTCTGCTTTCTCAGCAAGCCACGACGTAAATTTTCTTACTAATTACTTTGAATGTCTTGTCAAGGATTGTGTCCAACGCTTTGTTCGTATTAAAACTAAGAAAAGAAATACTAATGTTCCTTGGATGACTCGAGACATTTTGCATTTATCTCGTCGCGTTCGTAGGCTAAGGCGTTCTAGAAGAAGCAACGATCCCATAACCTTAGACAGATTTCACAAGGCAAAAAAAGAACTTAATCTTAAGTTGCGCATGGCCAAGGATTTCTTTTTTTTGTGTCCACCTGCGCGATCTGTTAAGAACTAACCCCCGAAAATTTTGGTCATCCATCTTACCTCGTGACACTTCCTCCACTTCGTTCAGATTACATAATGACGTCATCAGTGAGCCTGCTGTAATATCGGATGCTTTCAACAAATATTTTAACTCGGTGTTCGTTCCGGATAACAACGTCATTCCGCCACTCAATAATATAATTTCTTCTCCAGCAATCAGTGATGTTGTCGTAAACACTGATGGCATCCTAAATCTTGTATTAAACCTCGACGTTAAGAAATGTACCGGCCCAGATAGAATACACAATGCGTTCCTGGTTCGTTACTCTATGTGGTCTTCGAAATATCTGACCATCATATTCAACAAGTCTTTAGCATCTGCTACCGTTCCTTCTTCTTGGAAATTAGCCAAAGTGCTCCCTCTTTTCAAATCTGGTGATAGACAGTGCTTGTCGAACTACAGACCGATTTCATTGACATCACAGTCATGCAAAATGTTGGAACACGTCATTCATAAACACATCATGCTTTTCTTAATAAGGGAGTAATTACTCATTGGCATCCACCCGAGCGCAGCCATACGGCTACAAAGGAAAGCTATACAGCTTTCTCAGAAACTTCGTAGTTAAAGAAAAATTCGTCCAGGTACGGGGTTCGAACCCGGGACCACCGCTACACCGGAGCAGTCGCTCTACCAATTGAGCTAACCAGGACGGCAAGCTTATGGTAGGGCGAGAGCGAATTGATCAATAACTCGAAGTGGGAACAGTGTTGGTCAAATGTTTAGGGGAATCCCCCAAGGTGGAGTAGATTTTGTAATAAGGGAGTAATTACTCATTGGCATCCACCCGAGCGCAGCTATACGGCTACAAAGGAAAGCTATACAGCTTTCTCAGAAGCTTTCTCAGAAACGTTTGACCAACACTGTTCCCACTTCGAGTTATTGATCAATTCGCTCTCGCCCTACCATAAGCTTGCCGTCCTGGTTAGCTCAATTGGTAGAGCGACTGCTCCGGTGTAGCGGTGGTCCCGGGTTCGAACCCCGGACCAGGAGGAATTTTTCTTTAACTACGAAGTTTCTGAGAAAGCTGTATAGCTTTCCTTTGTAGCCGTATGGCTGCGCTCGGGTGGATGCCAATGAGTAATTACTCCCTTATTACAAAATCTACTCCACCTTGGGGGATTCCCCTAAACATTTGACCATGCTTTTTCTTGAATCCAATAATTTGCTATCTAACTTTCAGCATGGGTTTAGGCGCGGTTTTAGTACGGTAACACAATTAACAGAATTCGCTCATGATATATTACATAACCTCGATGTCGGTAACCAAGTTGATGCCATTTTTATAGACTTCTCGAAAGCATTCGATACTGTTCTACATTCCAAGCTTCTTGCTAAACTAAATGCTATACTAAACAATCCTCACTTGGTTGATTGAATTTCTAGCTTTCTCTCATCTCGTTCCCAGTTCGTATCCTATAATTCTCCTCATTCTGCTGCTGTTGATGTAACGTCAGGAGTGCCTCAAGGCTCCGTCCTTGGACCACTACTCTTTTTAATATATATAAATGACTTGCCACATGACATTTCTTCTAACATTCGTCTTTACGCTGATGACTGCGTTTTATACGAAGTAATTAATGGCCCTAATGATCATCGTCACCTCCAAGAGTCATTTGCTATGTTTTGTAGTTGGTGTAGTACCTGGCAAATGAGAATTAATTTCGACAAAACCGTCCTCATGTCTTTTTGTAACAAATCTTCCGCTTCCCATTTTAGTTACTCTTTCAATGGCCGTGTGGTGGATAGGGTCTCTCAGTACAAATATCTTGGTGTCATATTCACGCATAACATGTCTTGGTCTAAACACATTGATTACGTATGTAATAAAGCACTAAAAAAACTAGGTTATGTACGACGCACGCTACCCAATTCACCAAAAGACACAAAGCTACTGTTGTATAAATCTCTACTCCGCCCTGTTCTTGATTACGCAGCTGTAGTGTGGAATCCGTACAAGCAATTCGAAATTAAAATGTTAGAAGCAGTCCAGAAGAAAGCTGTGCGTTTTATATGTCATCGTTATGATCGCGGTTTCTCATCCTCTTCTACACTTCTCTCATTGAATTTAACCACGCTGTCTGCCCGTCGCCACACTGAATCATTAAAATTCTTACATTGTGTCGTCAATTCCTCAGTAAGGCTCTCAGCTAACCACTACATTAACTTTGCACCATTATCATCTACAAGAAGTCATCACGAGCTTAATTTGATACCGTATTTTGCGCATGCTAATCTGTTCAAATTCAGTTTTTTTTCCCGTTGAATAGAAGCCTGGAATTCTCTACCTGGGTCCATTAGTTCTTGTCCATTTCAAAGCTTTGTAACTGCCGTTAAAGACGCATAATAGCTGTGCATTCTTACCCTGTCGTTAACAGTTCCTTTCTTGTTTGATATTTCATTTCTGATTTTAACTTTTTGTAGTGCTCACTTTGTACATTTTGCTGCATTTTGTTTCCTTGCATTTTGTGTTTTTCCCACTCCTGCCACAGCGCATATAATTGCGCTGCAGTATGTATAAATAAATAAATAAATAAATAAATAAATAAATAAACAAAATAAACCAATCATGACTAGTAAATCATGGGTCATGACCAATTAGTCATCATGACCCAATTAGTCATTAATGGCTATTTATGACTAGTTAGCCATTAATCATGGTTAGTCATGACTAGTTAGTCATTAACCAGTCATGAGTAGTTATGACTGGTTAATGACTGGTTAGTCATGACTAGTAATGCTTGGTTCGTCATGGCTCGCTAGTCTGACTAGCCAGTCATTAAACAGACATGACCAATTTGTCATTAACCAATCATGACTAGTTAGTCATCAACTGATTAGTCATGAAGTTCAGAAGAATCGATTGGTGGGCGAGTTGGTACATGACTAGATGATAAATGTCACACTGTACAAGAAAATACAAGAGAGGAATAAAATGTTTCATTCATTTATAAAGAGTCGCGATGCGAGTGAACTTGTTCGGTACAAGAAATTTCGCAATAAGGTTAATATGGAAATAAAAACGGCCAAACTTAAATACTATGAGGAACTATTTACTCGTATTTTTAATGATCCCAGGAAAATTTGGCATGAAGTGAGAAACTTAACTGGTAAAAATGGGCAGGAACACACATTGAGTGTTACTCAAAATGACCATAGTCTGAATGTTAAAGATTCATTGGTAGCGCTGAATGAACATTTTATCAGTTGTGGAAATTATGTTTGCAGCCTCCATCAGCATACTCTTTCTACTGTCCCGCCAGGTGAAAGCGTGGTAAACTCGCTTATATTGTCCCCTACCTCTCCTCAAGAAGTCAGCAAAATTATTGATAAACTAAAGAATGATTCTGCCTCTGGTTTTGATGATATAAAAGCTGTCCCCATCAAACATGTATCCGACATTATTTCACTAGTTTTAACTCACATTATCAATTGTATGCTTGAGACAGGAATATTTCCCGAAAGCCTTAAGATAGCTAGAGTATGTCCTATTCATAAAGGTGGGAATGATAGTTCAGTAGATAACTTCAGGCCCATATCTGTCCTCCCAATTTTTTCAAAAGTGTTCGAAACTATCATAAATTTAAGATTAATAAGCTTCATAGATAAATACAGTATAATGAGCGATGCTCAGTACGGTTTCCAGAAGAACAAATCATGTGAACTTGCACTACTCAACGTCAAGCAAGAAATAATAAAGAACATCGAAAATCGTTTATACACAATAGGCTTATTTCTAGATCTTCGTAAAGCATTCGACTCCGTTAATCATGACATTATTTTATGTAAACTGCAGAGGTATGGAATACGGGGGAATGCGCACAAACTCTTAGAGAGCTACTTGACCAAACGGCATCAATATGTGTCTTTCAACAAACTGTCCTCGCCACGATCAGTAATTTTAAATGGTATTCCTCAAGGATCGATACTAGGGCCTTTGTTATTTAATCTGTACATAAATGATCTTCCATTAATACCTTCTTCACCTCGAATAGTCATGTATGCAGATGACACAAACCTATTCTTTTCAAATGCGTCACTGCCTCACTTAGAAAAAACAGTAAATGATTACTTAGAAAACCTCTCTTACTGGTTGGACACAAATAAGTTACAGTTAAATATAAGTAAAACCAAATATGTGATATTTAAACCTATAAATAAACAGTCTTTTGAAAATATTTTAATATTATTTCGTAACACGCGACTGCATGAGGTGACAGTTCAAAAGTTCTTAGGCGTATGGTTTCAAAACGATATGTCCTGGAACACGCATGTGAATACATTAGCTGCAGAGTTAGGAAAAACCGTGGGCTGTATGTATAAAATTGGTAAGCTCATTCCTTTGTGGTTGAAGAAAACATTGTATTCCTCTCTTTTCCTCTCCAAGTTATCATATTGTAGTCTAGTGTGGGGTACTACTACAGCTCATAACTATAACAAACTAACGATCCTCCAAAAAAAGGTGTTGCGAATATTTGAAAATTATCAAGGAAAACCATCTGATCTTCCAACAGACAAGCTATTTATTAAACATGAAATGCTTCCAGCTGCGCAAATATATTATTTCAAGTTATTACAATACATAAAAAACAATAAATTGTACCTCTCTGAAGCAAACCTCCAAGAACCAAAATACACCTTACGTAAACACACAAGAAGAATACCGCTCACTAGGACCAATTATGGCAGACAGATCTTACATTTCCAAGTTCCTTATTTGCTGAATTACATAGGAGAAGAAATTAAATTCGAAAAACCGGAGTTTAAGAAATATGTCAAATCGTATTTGTTAAAAAAACCCATTTCGTTGCATTCATTAATTTTCGGTGTAATCAAGGTTTATATATATTATCAGAGTACGGTGTGCTATGTGTCTGTAATATGTGTGTGTGTGTTTGCAATTATATGAGTTTTGCAGAGTGCCAAGATGTGCATTTAGCGTTTCTTTTTTCCCTTAAATTCTACTAAGTGTTGTCTAATCCCGTATATATATGTTCACTTTTATGTGTTGAAATATTTATATGTTCAAATGTGTTTTTTATAATTGAGAGCTGTTTCCCTGTCTATCTTTTCTTTTTATTAAGTGTGCACTGAAATGCCGAATTGTGCTACCTGGGGCAGGAGTCTCTGTCAGGCTATGAGCCTTTAGCTCCTGCTTCTTTTTTCTCTGTTGTGAGAAAATAAAATGAAATAAAGAAAGAAAGATACAAAGCGCAAAAGGGACGGGACGAACGAAGAAACAACACGGACAAGGCGCTTACTACAACTGTAATTTTTTAATGTCATGCCTTTTATAGCATGGTACAAGGGAAAAAACGCAACAGGCACACCACCAAAACACACGACAATTGTGACGATAGCTGATATCAATGCAGACTCTCGCCAAAGTACACAAGTTTCTTTCTTGTCAATGACACAGAGGGGTTGCTAACATATGCTTCACCAGCTTTTGTGATTAGGAATGCTTCGACAATTTCCCTGGTGTCCTTTTGTTTGTGCCTTGTGACGACACGTGCATCGGAGAAGATAGGGTTACATCCTTCGCACCCTCGGCAGTGTGCAGCAAGGTGGCCTTTGAGGCCACATTTTTCATGTCATTAATATGCTCAAGCAATCGTTCATTAAAACATCTTCCAGTTTGTCCGATGTACTGTCTCCCGCAAGGCAAAGGTAAACAACCACGACCTAACATGGTACAAAAGGTTCACGATGTTTTATGAGGCACCGTTTAGGTGAGGCCTCTTCGCAATTAACCTTCGCGCACAGTCTACCGAGCTTTACAGGTGCCGAGAAAAGAACTTTTACGCCAATCCTGCTTGCAATTTTCTTCAGATTGTGGCTAACAGTATGCATGTACGGAAGGACAACCGTCTTCTTATTGGTGTGATCCTGTTGATGGCCTTACTTCCCGATGGTGTTTCTTTAACAAGCGGCAAGCCACAGAACACAGCAGCTGTTGTTGATAGCCAGCGGCTACAAGGCGCGAAACTTTCATGTCAAAACTATGGGTTTGAAGGTGATGGCATGACTTTTCAATGGCATTCCTAAAACACAGGCTGATGATGCCTCTTTTCACTACTTTGGAATGCGCAGAATCACTGGGGAGGAGGGGCTTTTGGGCTCTGGGCTCATAGCACCAGCATACATGATTCGTTGAGAAACGGAGGGTGAGGTCCAGGAAGCGTATGCTAACATTTTCTGGAGCTTCGAAGGTTAAGACCAGAGGTTGGAGGCTCTTCTTAAACGTAGAAACAACAGCAGCAGTGGAAGCGGAACATTCATTGCGACCTTACAGCAACGCCAAGTAGTCATCAACGTATCTAAAAATTTTTGCGATTCCCAAACCTGATAGGCTTATAGAAAGTTTTCGGTTGCAAAAGGACAGATAAATATTGCTCAGAACTGGTGCGAGGCACGAGCCGATACATACACCTTGTTTCTGTAGATAAATAGACACCCCCCCCCCCCCCCCCCCCCACTCGGCGTAAGTAGAGGACAGATACAGCGACAATAGGTTTAAAAAATTATCAACCGTGATGCCAGTATCGTTCTGAAAGCTTACAGCGCCGTAATTGTCAATGGCATCCTCTACACAGGTTAGAAGTCTTTTGTGCGGGAGAGTAATACAAATCCTTGACGTCCAGTGAGAAGCCGTGAAAGTCTTTCTTACAGTTGTCATTTAAAAATGTCACCAGTTGGTTAGAGCTGTTAATCATGTAAGGGTCGTCATTTTTACCAGGATTTCAATCCAGCTTTCATCAAAGATCCATCCATGATAACTGGTCCTTGTTTAAGAGGAAAATCGAAGACTTGGTCGACAGGTTTATTACGAACATAAATATACGAAATAACCCTGAAAACCCATGGTTCACAAATACACTCAGACGTCTTGAAAATAAAAAGAAGCGTCTTTTCCGATCGGCCAAGTTGCTTCCTAGTCAGAACGCTTGGAACAAATATTATGGAACCGAAAAAACTTATTTATCAAGTATTCGAGAAGCCAAACGCGCTTTTTTTAACTCCGATCTGCCTAAAATGTTGTTAGCTAACGTTCTGGCAAGTCATTAACTCCCAGCACATACGCACTGTTTCCCTCACCGATGCTTCGGGTGCAACTGTCTGTGAAACTGAATGCGCCAACATGTTCAACACAGCCTTTTCATCAGTGTTTACTAATGAAACAGAGCCGACATTTCTTCCAAACCCCCCCGTTGTTCAAGATACTATGCCTCCGCTTATATTTTCTTCTGCAGGAATTTTGTCACTTATAGAAAACATTAAAATATCATGAGTGCAACAACGTAAGACCCTTGAACACGGACCGAAGCACTCCCAGAAGCCAATCCTATCACCGGTGGAGAGGCTACAGCCATTCCAGAAGTATCTCCAGAAAAGTCAAGGATGATCTTCGCCCAAGGTTCCTCGAGGAGAGCGTCAACGCCTTGGGTGTGTCACCGGGTATACCGAAACAAAGTAAGGACATGCGTGGCCTCATAGATTATTTCCAAAGTGCCGTTTTAAGACTTGTGTTATCAGATAAGGAAGGGCATTTTGTTGTGATTCCTGAAGGGATGTTCAATGAAAAGGCTTTGGCGGCTGTCAAAAAGAGTTTTAAACAGGTCAACGTAGATCATGTGGTTGTGAAAGAGCGGATGATTTCACTGTTGAATGATTTTAATTTAAAGGCATTAGCCGCCTCGGTTCAGAAAACATAAGGAACGGAATTGGATTTATTTTTTTCGGCGAAAACCGTCAAGATCGATGCCCTATTTAAGGCTATAATTTCCGAAGGCGGCACCTGGCAGTATTTAATCTCTAGTTGCGTACAGGAACACATTTCAGGAATGACAGTTGACGATCCTTTTGCTGTGAAAAATACCGATGTACTTGTCAAGTTCCAGAGGCAAGAAAATCCCGGAAGGTGTACCGGTTTCAGCATAGATATACAGGACCTGCATTATTCTCTTCTGCATAAAAGTCATGTTAAAAGCGGTACGCAAGTGCATAGAGAAAGGAAATGGAGAAGCTAGGTATGTGAGTCTGTGCGGCATTTCTGTGTCTGCGTTTCTGAGCTTTTCGTTTAAATTGAAATGAATTTAAGCGCACACGAACACGCACGCAAGAGGAGGAAACACACAGGACAGGCGCTATCCTGTGTGTTTCCTCCTCTGGCTCTCTATTTGAAATCAACATACGAGGTCTGTTAGAAAAGTATCCGACCTTTTTTTTTTTTTTGCGAACACCTGATGGATATGAAACAAGTGCGCTTGCACCAGCAGACCTTGAAGTGTCGTGCGCATGCACGAATTTTTTCCCGCCTGCCGATAGCGTCAGTCGCTGGGAGGCAGCGTTTGAGTGAGGTAGTGCGCAGTGCTCTCGTCGGTTTTTTAGTGCAAGCAAAATGGCGGTGCGACAGGAGCAGCGCTAATGCATCAAATTTTGACCAGAAACGGGGCGACAGCCAAGTGGAAACCATTCGAAATATTCAGACGGGTTTCGGTGACGATGCTTAGAGCAGTACACAAATTAAGCAATAGTACAACTGGTTTAAAGATGGCCGCACATCGGTGGAGAGCGAGCCACGCTCCGGTCAGCCATCAACATGCCGAAATGGCCAGATCATTGCCGAAGTGAACGCTCTGGTGATACGGGACCGTCGTGTGACTATCCGAGAAATTGTGGAAGAGGTGGACATCAGTAGTTTTTCTGCACATTCCATTATCACCGAAGATTTGGCCATGAAGAGAGTTGCGGCGAAATTCGCGCCGAAGCTGCTCACGGTGGAGCAAAAGCAGCTTCGTGTTGATGTCTCACAGGACACGCTGGATTCCACAAACAGTGACGCCGACTTCATCAACACCATAATCACTGGTGATGGGTCTTGGGTGTACGGGTACGACCCGGAAACCAAATCCCAGTCGTCACAGTAGAAGCATTCCACCTCCCCACGACCAATGAAGGCCTGCCAAATGGTCAGCAACGTCAAAGTGATGCTGACTGCTTTCTTGGACTCTCGCTGTGTGGCACACCGCGAGTACGCACGCCCCAGGGTCAAACAATGATTAAAGAGTACAACAGGGATGTCCTCCGTCGCCTACGTGATGCTGTGCGGCGCAAGAGACCGGAGTTGCGGTCAACAGGAAATTGGCGCATCCATCACGACAATGCTCCTGAACATTCTTCGCACTCGATTCAGACTTTCTTGGCAAAAAACCAGACTCTTGTAGTTCAACATACTCGTTACTCTCCTGGTAAGGCCCCCTGCGACTTCTGGCTGTTTCCCAAAATCAAAAGGCCATGGTAAGAAGCGCGATTTCAGTCAAGAGAGGACATTATGGCTGCAACGACAGCTGAGCTAAACTCCATTCCGAAAAAGGCCTTTCCGGAATACTTCCAACAGTGGCAGCACATCTGGGAGAAGTGTGTGAAGTCCCAAGGAGACTACTTTGAAGGTAATTAGGTTTCCAACGCTCCAGTTATGCCATTTTTTTTTTCTACGGCCAAAGGTCGGATACTTTTCTAACAGACCTCGTACGTGGGATGGCGAGGAGATGTATATGTTCAAAGAAAGGGCATATGTGTAGGTTCACGGGCTCCTACAACCGTAAGCAACATTTATCTTTCTCAGGTAGACAAGGAAATAAAAAAAAACAAAATTGGAGGTCTCGAAATGCATATTTCAAGATTTGTTGATGATTTTTTAGTTTTAGTTTTACAGTGACAGTTTTATAGAACAACGAATGACATTCTAATGAATCGACACCAACTAGCCCAATCTGCAGTTCTTCGACATTCTAAAGCAAAAGCACCGAAGTTTGGGCCAGTATTCGTCCATCTTGAAAACGTAGCAGCACGAAAAAGCGGGGACAAAAAAAAAAGACGCAAGTACGACAGGACGTATGCTGCACTTTCAACTGGAAGTGCAGTTGGAAGTGCAGCATACGCGTGTGTCCTGTCGTACTTGTGTCTTTTTTTTGTCCTCGTTTTTTCGCGCTGCTACGTTTTCAAGACATTCTAAAGGTTTTTCAAGTATGTGGTAAAGGGCTGTCCTTCACTGTTGTGTTGCCGTCGGAAAATGCACTGCAGTTCTTAAGCCTGAGGTTGTTTTTTAGGAAAGAGCACATCTGCTGGATGTATTCGCCCCGATCCCAAAAACCGGTGGTAAGTTTTACCTCGGGGCACTCAAAACTAGTAAATAATAGAATTGCAAGGACTACCTTACGTTCAAGCCTCACAAATTCATGCCATCACTGCATAGCGGAGAGTGTGCTGTTACAAGTAAGTAGATTAGAAGCCGCGGGGTTTGCACAGGTGGTGATTTCAGCAACTTGCGAGAACCTGGTGAGGGGAGCGCGGAAAGATTCCTCGAATACGAAATTGGACAGAACGGGAAAGAAATTTGCAGCTATTCTGTATGTGCACCGAACGGCTCATAATCTAAAAAAGGTGGCGGGCAGATTTGACGTGAATGTGGTGTTTTCTGCGCCACTCAAGTTGTGGGGGATTTGCCGCATGATAGGGAACCGCCATGACAACGTACCAAGAATCAGCCCATTTCAGCCGCCGCGGTGGCTCAGTGGTTATGGTGCTCGGCTGCTGACCCGAAAGACGCGGGTTCGATCCCGGCCGCGGTGGTTGAATTTCTTTGGAGGAGAAATTCTAGAGGCCCTTGTACTGTGCGATGTCAGCGCACGTTAAAGAACCCCAGATGGTCGAAATTTCTGGAGCCCTCCACTACGGCGTCTCTCATAGCCTGAGTCGCTTTGGGACGTTAAACCCCATAAACCAAACCAAACCATCAGCCCATTTTGTTGTTTGGTTTCACATAGATCAAGGTGTGTAGAGTGCGCATGTTCAGTTGGGTATGAACTTCCTCTTTCATGTAAAAAAGTATATATAGGACAGACCGGCGGATGTATCAATATTCGACTTAGGGAGCATCTTCGTTGGGGTTCACTTTCCGACTCAAACCATTCACATCTAAAAGAGCACTGCAAAGCTTGCAAGAATCAAATCAAATCAAGCTTGATTTTAACATCGTGATGTTGGGTGGGCACATACAAAAAGCCAAAAAGAGGCTTGACGGGGAATGTGCCCCTCCTGTACAGGGCAGAGGTGGTTACATCACTGGGGTGAGTTACAAATAAACAGTAAAACACATCATGTGGTATCTGTTACACATGCTGTTATGAGATCATGTTTGTTAATAAAACCGGTCATCCGATCATGTATTAATTTCTCTATACATTTCGAAAAGACGAAGTATAGATATCGGCCTGTAATTTCCTAAATTATTTTTGTCTCCACCCTTGAATATTACAGTTACTTTAGCGGTTTGCAGCCCTTTTGGGAAGATACCTGACGAGAAAATGAGATTGATAATGTATTCCAAGTGTGACGCAATTATCTCTAATACGTACTTCACTGGCTGAATCTGAAGACCATCTACGTCACAGCTGCCACTATTTTTTACTGACTGGACCGTCTCAATAACTTCTTCTCGGGTGACGGGAGTTAAGAATACACTCTCACAGATCTTGGACCCCATATGCTCTAAGTAGATATAAGAAGGACTTGTAGAAGCCACAGATAAAAAAAATCGTTAAAAGCATTTGCCAACTCATATTCGGGGAGCATTTTACCATTGGAAATTATCTCGGTAATAGTCGGCTTTCTGTTCTTATTTATTAAATTATTCAAACGTTTCCAAATAACATCCGTATTTCTTAATATTTCCGTATTAAATAGGTTGTTTATGTTGTGTCTCCTGGCCTTTCTTGGAATGAAAATAAGAAAGTATGCAGACTTTTAGCCGCGCACACACGCATTTTATTTCGCCGTAAAGACAAGACGACAAGAGAGCTCATTGAGGCATATCATATTCGGCAAAGACGGGATGAATGCGTCAGTCAGGCTTCCTTATTGATGGTAGATAAAGAGTTCTTGTTTCTTGACAACACGGGATTTTTTTGTGTGTGCTTTTGTTTTTTGTTTCCGACTGTCTCGCGCTTTTTTGATTAGTCACGGTGTTCTGAAATCGTGTTGTAAGGTTTTATTATTGACTCATGGTGTAGTTCTTAGACTGTTGCACTCTGGGCATGTGCGCGGGTGACGTCAGGTCATATGACTTTATTTAGCTATAAATGTCTGTTTTTGCTGAATAAGAAATAGTTGTGAGTCAGCGCTCGTCATTGTGGTCTCCTTCATCTTTGTCTTCCGTCCCTTTCGCGCTGTTTTTCCACCCAAAATTAACGTATACAAACTCGCCCAACTTTCCATTCTATAGTACTGCATATTGGGCGAGTTGGTTGACATACATCTTGCAAAATTATAGCGCGTAAAAACACGGTCAGAAAGAGTATTCAACGCTCTTGTCGTCTACTGTTTCTGTCCGTGTTTTTTCGCGCTAAAATTTTGCAAGATGTTCGCGCTAAAATTTTGCAAGATGTATTTCCATTCTACTACAGTGTATTTCTATCCTTTCTCCTCTTTTCCCTCTACCGATCCGTCCGACCGTTGATCTTCTTCCGTCGATATTCTACGAAGGCGCTTGACATTTCACTCCTCTCAGACGAAGCCCGTTGGGCGAGTTAAGTAGAACACCTCGGATGAAAGCGCTTGAGGCAGGCTACATCCACCACCTGAGATTGGCGTGACCATCGACCACTTGGAGTTAGGCGGGCTACAACGTAAGTCAGGTCGCTTATGAACTCTAACACATTAAACGGTCCAGTGTAGTGCGACAGCAGTTTCTGACAAAGACCACGCTTGCGTTGATGTGTTCACAATCACACAATGTCACCAGGAACATAAGAAACTTTTTGGTGTCGGACGTCGCAGCGGTTCTTAGAACTCTCTTGCGTAGACAAAATTCTAACGCGGGCAAGCTGGCGAGCTTCTTCAGCTCTGCAGATTTTGGTATCAAGAGAAGATTCATCGTGGATGAAAAATGGTAGTATGGTGTCAAGGCCACAGCGACGCGAGCGAGCATAGAGCAGGTAGAAGGGGCTGTAGCCAGTTGTCTCATGTTGCGCTGTGGTGTATGCATAATTAATGAACGGGAGAACAAAATCCCAGTCCTTATGATCTGCAGCGACGTACTACATAGCGAACATCGTGATGAGAGCCCGATTAGTGCGTTCTTTGGGAATGATATGGCGTCGAGTAACGAAAACTGCTGGTGCTGAGGCGGAGAAGTTTTTCGACACCGTCCGCAGTGAATTGGCGTCCACGGCCACTAATGAGAACTGTAGGAGGGCCGCGCCGAAGAATGACAAATCGAAATAGGAAATGACATACTTCACGCGCGGTAGCGGCTGGTATCGCCGCTGTCGCACAATATGGGGTTAAATAATCTACACACACAAGAATCCATCGATGTCCCGAAGAGGACCGTGGGAAAGGTCCAAGATGGTCAATGCCAACTTTCTCAATCGGGGCTGTTGGAGGTGTGACTGGCCGCAGTTTTACATGTGGATTTGAAGCACACAGCAGCAATGCACACTGCTGGCGACATAGTGCTGGATAGTTGAACGCATCTTAAGCCAGTAAATTCATTGTAGTGTGTGGTGGAGTGATCGGGCCACTCCCAAGTGCCCAGACATGGCGTCGTCGTGCATCATTTCATGAACTATCATGCGTAGGCTTTCTGGCACGAAAAGAAGCATGCGTGCTCTCCCAGAAGCGAAATTTTTCGTATAAAACAATCCCCCGCGAAAGCAAAAAGTGTTCTTTAAAGAACCTTTCGCGGCACAGTTCGGAAAACTCTGATCGGGGAAGGCTTGTGAAAGTGAAGCCAAGTATTCATCAAAATTGTCTGCGCCGTCATCAGTCGTTTGAAACGGCAAGCGCGAAGGACAATCAACATCTGAGTGTTTACGGCTGCTTTTATGCACCACAGTAAAATTAATTTTTTCTAGACGCAAAGCCCATCGAGGGAGCCGTCCACAGGGGTCACAAAGACTCGCTAGCCAGCAAAGCGAATGGTTGTCGGTCACGACAGAGAAAGCATTCCCGTACAGGTAGGAGCGGAAGCGCTGTACAGCGAAAACAACGACGAGACATTCCTGCTTGGTAACTGTCCTTTCGCACTTACTCAACGAGTTGATGGCACATGCTACCACGTGCTGATCGAGGCCAGTTGTTCGCCGTGGATGGTCCTGGTTACTCGGTATTGCCGTCTCCAGTCATGTGCGATAGGAGAGGTGGGTAGCCAGCGAGTCTACGGCTCCTTCGATAGATGGAACGGTCCGTGGTTAGATAGATAGATCTTTATTTCAGACAACAAGGTCACGGATACAAGGGCAAACGGCAGATGCACTCTGCCTGACGGGGCACAAGCACCCTACACAATGCCGGCATAGCCGGCACCTCTTACCAAAGCTGTTGCGTGCTTAGTACGCACAGGGGTTTATTTACAGAGGGATCGATCGAAGCAGGACCAGGACGAAGCCTGCAAGCGTTCTTCTATCCTTTCTACTCTTTTTCCTCTACCGACCCGTCCGACCCTTGATCTTCTTCTTCCGTTGATCTTCTACGAAGACGCGTGACAATATATATATATATATATATACATATATATATATATATATATATATATATATATATATATATATATATATATATATATATATATATATATATATATATATATATATATATATATATATATATATATATATATATATATATATATATATATTTCTTCTGGGTTTTGTCCGCATGTCTGTTGTACAGCTACGTCACTTTTTTATTTGGGTTTTTATCTTGTTGACACGTGCTGAATTTCCTGGCGTATGCTCACCGCGTGAGAGGTGTTTCTTCAACCGCGCATCAATTTCTTGTGCGCTCCTGTCCTGTCCGTTCTTCCTGTGTTTTTCCCTGCTCTTCTGTGCGCCATTTTTAGATCTATCTTTACCAACTAGCCCAATTTTCCGCTTTACTGAACAGCATTTCAGGCCCCGGAGTACCTCCTGTAAACAGCCGGTGAATAGCATAAGAGAGATCGTGTCTCCCTGCCTGACATCTTTCCTTATTGGAATTTTATTACTGACTTTATGGAGTACCATGTAGTTGTGCAATTGTTATATCTTCCAATATTTTCACATAACACTCTTCTGCACCCTGATTCCGCAAAGCATGCATAACTGCTGAGGTTTCTACTGAGTCGAATGTTTTCTCGTAATTAATGAAAGCTATATATAGGGACTGGTTATATTTTGCGCATTTCTCTATCACCTTATTTATAGCGTGAATATGGTATATTGTCGGGCATCCTTTACGAAAGCCTACCCGATCACTTGGTTGAAAGAAGTCTAAGGTTGTCCTGACCCTAAAAGCGATTAACTTAGTAAATACCTTGTAGATAACAGACATTAAGGTGATCGGTCTGTGATTCTTCAAGTCTTAGACGTCTCCTTTCTTATGAATTAAGATAATGTTACCATTTTTCCAAGATATAGGTAAGCTCGAGGTAACAAGGCATTGCATATACAGTGTGGCTAGTTTTTAGAGCACAATCTCTCCTCCGTCCTTCAGCAAATCTGCTGTTATCTGATCGTCACCAGCTTCTTTCCCCTTTTGCATTACTCCTAAGGCTTTCTTTACTTCCTCCTTCGTTACTGGCAGGATGTCCTATTGCTGTGCCTTACTGCCGCTCTCAGTACCATCCTGATTACAATCGCTACTGTATAGATTCGTGAAGAATTTTTCGGCTACTTTAACTATCTTATCCTCATTGCTAATGACATTGCCCTCTTAGTCTCTTAGCGCATACATCTGGTGTTTACCTATGCCTAGTTTTTTCTTTTCACTGCTTTAAGGCTACCTCCGCTCTTTAGAGCATGCTCGATTTTCTCCATGTTAAACTTCCCGATTCGGCTACCTTGCGCTTATTTATTAACTTCGACAGCTCTACTAGCTCTGTTCTGTCTATGGATTTAGGCGTCCTCATGCTTTGGCGTTTCTTAACGAGATCTTCAGTCTCCTGTGATAGCTTCCCGGTATCCGGTCGAACCATCCTACTGCCTACTTCTGCGGCGCACTCCGTAATGGTATCTGTGAGGCGATAGTTCATTGTTTCAACATTACGGTCGTCATCTTCAGTTACAGCGGAAAATGTGTTCTGGAGCAAAATCCTGCATCCATCTACTTTCCCTTTTAATGCTAACTCGTTAATAGACTTCCGCTTCACTACTTTACTCCGTTCCCTCATCAAATCTTGGCTAATAAGAGACCTTACCATTCTGTGGTCGCAACAACGGACCTTTCCGAGGACCTCCATTACTATACGATGCCAGGGGAGCGCACAGTATGAAGTCTATTTCATTTTTAATCTCACCATTGGGGCTCTTCGACGTCCACTTCCTGTTGGCTCGTTTGCGGAAGAAGCTATTCATGTTCCGTAAATTATTTCCATCTGCGAACTCTAATAATAACTCTCCTCTCCTCTGCTATTCCTAGAACCTATCCCATAGTCGCCTACCGCCTTGTCTCCAGCCTGCTTCTTGCCTACCTTCGCATTGAAGTCGCCCATCAGTACAGTGTACTGTGGTTTTACTTTGGTCATTGCCGATTCCACGTTTTCATAGACGCTTTCAACACTCTGATCGTCTTGGCTTGATGTAGGTGCGTAGGCCTGCACCACCTTCGACTCCTGGCAGGGACAGAAGCTCTACCCTTCACTAAAAGCCCACCCTTGCTGCGCTCTTAATTCTTGGGTTTCTGTTGCTGCCAACATTTCTAACTTACTTGACAAGGGTACAAAATTCGGACGGATCCCTTTGTGCCCCCTCATGAGCTCGTGGTCCTAAACCGACCCATAGCTGAGAAGGCTGCTCAAAAAGATCGGGGATGTTGCCTTTTAGATGGCATGGACTGCCTGGCAAGGAACGTTAAACTTAATAGACGTGACAAGAATAGGAAATGTTTAGAAGGTACAGTGAACTTTTTACAGATAAGGATCGCCGTCTTTTGCATGCAGACAAAGTCACTGGCTTAGTAGCCATGCCTAGAGCTGCTTGTAATGAAAAAGCTTTGCAAGCAGTCAGGAAAAATTTTGTAGCCGTGAAAAAATGAGATACAAAGTTTAAAGCCAAATTCACAGACTTGTACGAGTGTTTACAGCCTTTACCGCTTGTTAGCACGATCACCAATAGCGATAGTGGTGGGTTGCAGGTGTTTTTCTCTGTGAAGACCCATTTAATTGGTGCGCCTCTTCGCATAATTGTAAGTGAAAGGAGCACATGGCAGTACAATGCCGGCAGATTCCTTCAAAGTGTATTGAATGGTCTTAGGATTAGTGATCTTTTTATAGCAAACAGTTCAACCGATGTAGTGAAGTTCCTGAAAGAAAACCTGGATATAAGATGTCCATTTTCGGTCGACGTTGACGGTCTTTTCTTTTCCATTTCGCATCAAGAGGAGGAGGAGGAAGAACATTTATTTCCGCCGAATATGGCGCGGCAGCCACCTCCGGGTCCGCACGCAGGCGTCCGGGGAGGCAGTCTGTCGCACCGCGGACGGAGGACAGCCGATCCCGTCTAGGAGAAGAGATCTTCAGCCTCGGCCGCCAGGCGGACGGCGAAGCGCTCAGTTTTTTCGTCGGAGCTTCTCAGCGTGGTCTCCCATTCATCGCTAGTTTTAATCGCGTGGTGCCCTGGGGCACGGACGCATCTCCAAATTATGTGATCTAATGTTGCCACGTGGCCGCAAAATTTACAAATTTCGGTTTCTGCACCGTCCCTCTTCCGCCCTCTGGCACCCGTCCAACTCCTCCACAGGGGCGAGAAGAAATTTCGAGCTTGGAGTCTTCTCCAGTCGTACGACTCCTTTTTACTCAGGGATCTATCCGGTGGCGGATATATCCTCCGGTCTTTCTTTAGATTTTCGGTTACATCCCTAAACGTACCAATACTTTCTTTGCTTTTGGATGATGTTGTGGAGGCGTCCGCAGCACCCCGAGGTAATGAGGAGCGGGCGAGCGTGTGGGCAGCCTCGCTGCCGGCGAGACCGGCGTGTGCTGGGGTCCAGATTATAGTCACGCTTTCGGCGAGAGACGATTCGTTCAGAATTTTGGCAGCACCATTGCTGACTCTACCCTTGCTAAAATTCCTAACCGCCGCTTTGCTATCGATGACGACGTGTTTCACGCCTGATCGTGCAATGGCAATGGCTATTGCAATCTCCTCCGCCTCTACTGGCGGTAGATCTCGGTTTCTTTCGATTCCTATGGTCATCCCGGTGTCTAATAGGGCGACCGAGGTTACGTCGCCTTCTTTCCCGATCGCTGCATCGGTGTAGGCGATCGATCCTGGCGGGAGTTTGTCCAATTTGTTAGCGAGGTGCTTAGCTCTGCTTTTCCTTCTCCCCTCGTCGTGTACGGGGTGCATGTTATTCGGTATGGGGCAGACGTATAGATGCTTTCTGATTTCTCGATCTATGCTTTCCCTGACACTTTCGCCTTCCCCGGGCGCTAGTAGGTTTACCCAGTCGAGAATTTGTCTACCTGCCGTCGTTCCTGCGAGTCGCTCTCTCTGGGATATCCTGACCGCCTCAGCCAGCTCTTTCCACTCATTATGCAACCCAATTTTCTCTAGAATGTCGTTAGAAGTAGTTATGGGGAGCCCTAGAGGGCACTTCGTGCATCTCTTAATTATGGTGTTTATTTCCGGTTCTTCGCTCTTGTTGATGGAATGGAATGGAGTCGCGTAGCAGATTCTGCTCGTGACAAAAGCTTGTACGAGTCTGAGTCTACTAGCCTCCGTGAGGCCACTCCTTCTGTTGGACGTCTTCTAAAAACTCTGACTACGAGCTCCGCCTGGTCTTTTAATTTCTTAATCAGGCTTCTGTTACTACCCCTGCGGTTGATAATCATACCTAATATTCTAATTTCATCTACTTTCGGGGCCTCGTTCCCGTTGACTTTAATTTTGATATCTGGAGTTATCTTCCCGCTACTGCTGGTCATTACCAGGAGCTCCGATTTTTCTGGTGAACAGCATAGACCTACGTCCTCTGCGTGTTTGCTTATTATATCTGCTGCCTCTTGGAGCCTGGATGTGATGTACGAGTCGTTCCCTTTGCAAATCCAGACGGTCACATTGTCCGCGTAGATGCTTAGTTTTAAGTCATCGAGATGCCCAAGCTTGCGGGGAAGCTTCCTCATTACGATATTAAAAAGGAAGAGTGAGAGCACAGCCCCCTGCGGAGTGCCTCTATTGCCCAGCGGGAACTCTTCCGATGTTAAGCCCTGAAAGCTGATGATCGCCGTCCTGTCTCGCAGGAATGATCTAATGTAGTTGTAGGTTCTTTCGCCTACTCCTAGCTCAGCTAGCCCGTCGAGAATGGCGTCGTGGCTGACGATGTCGAAAGCTTTATTGAGATCTAAGCCTAGAATGGCTTTCGTATTTTTTTTCCTCAAGTCGCTGACTACATCGTTATGTAGTCTGAGCATGGTATCTTGCGTACAGAGGCCGTGCCTGAATCCGACCAATTCAGCCGGCCACGCATCATTCTCTTCGGTGTATGTGGTTAGCCTCCTCTGAATGACTTTCTCTAGTAGTTTGCCTACGCAGGAGGTTAGTGATATTGGGCGGAGATTCTCTAAGCCCGGTGGTTTTCTCTGCTTGTGGATTAGGGTGATCTTAGCCCTCTTCCACTCTTGGGGTACTTGACCACTCTCCCACACCTTATTTAGGTATCCGGTTAGGGCTCTGATCGATTCGTCGTCCAGATTGCCTAGCATCTTGTTATTAACGAGGTCCGGCCCGGGGGCCGATCGTCTCTTTAGGCCGTGCAGCTCCGCTCTGACTTCTGCCACTGTTATGGGCGCGTCAAGCTCGCTGTTCGCCGGTCCGTTGTAATCTCTGTAATGCGCTCTGGCGGGGGGAGCTACGTACGTGGACTTGAGCTTCTCGATGAGCTCTTTGTCCGTACCCTTAAAGTTATACCTCGCCTTGACCTGCTCTATGTTGGCAGCCGTTTTGGACTTACTGGGGTCTGTCAGGAACCTGAGCAGTTGCCAGGTCTTGGCCCCATTCATGGTGGCCTCCATCTCGTCGCATTTGTTATCCCAACGCTGCGACTCGAGTTTCCGAGCGTATTTTTCTATTTCGACGTTGTGTCTGGCTATCTCTCTCCTGAGATTTCGGTTCCACTTTTGCTTTTTGAGTTTGTTCGTTTGCTCTTCTTTCTTTTTGAACATGCCGATTAGCCTGCTATCCATCGCCTTCTTCGGTGGCTTCGTTTACATGGTTAATTAATTGGGTGGCACAATTTTGAATGCACTCAATATCCCCAATTTGTTCCCGTTCTCTGATCTGTCTGAATTTATCCCAATCCACTTGGGTTTCCTTCCGATAGACAGCGGGCTTAACGCTCACTTTCCTGCTTAGTTCTGCCTCTAGCACGTAGTGGTCGCTACCGAGATCCTGATGCTTGTTCGTCCACTGGACTATACCAGTTCTATGGCAGAAAGTCAAGTCCGGGTTTGTGTCCACTGACGCGCTGTTGCCCACCCTCGTCGGGCATGTGATGTCGTTAGCGATGTAGAGGTTTGACTCATTGATGTCTTCCAAAAGCGTTTCACCCTTCGGGCTGCTGGTCGTGTAACCCCATTCTCGATGTCTGGCATTAAAATCGCCGGCTATTATTAGCGGGTTCTTACCTGCCACGCTAATCGCTCTCTTAAATATCGGGCCAAACCTCGCCTTCGTGCACCTCGGGGAGCTGTACACATTGAGTAGAAATATGCTGCCTCGGTTCTTTTTGCCGGTCAGGACCTCCACAAAGACCGTTTCGGTCTCCCTGTTGCCTACTTCGTGCTGGACGACGGCTACGTTGCTTTTGACGTACGGCACGACCTGGGTTTTACTTCCCTTCCCGCTATCGTAGCTTTTGTACCCCGAAAGCTTCCATACACCTCGCGTTTCCAACCTTTTGTTGCTGTCGAGAAATGTATCTATGATAACGGTCCGTGTGGTTTGAGAATGGTTCGGGGACGACGGTGAAAAATTTTTTAGCGCTTTTAGAATTTTATCTATGTAGTACGTTTATTGCCTTTGACAGTGAGTTTTATCTGCAAAAGAAGGGGATTTACAATGGGTCATGTGTTGCCCCTGTTCTGTGTAATAACTTTTTAGCTAGTATTGACCGGAGTTTGCACGATATTTTTAACCAATCTAAGATTGACTATGTTCGAAGAATGTTTCGTTACGTGGATGACTTAATTGTTTTAATCAAAAACTGTACTATTCCCGATGAGGACACACTGAACAGTGTGCTGAATGACTTCCAAAAGTATGGCAAGGACTCACTTTGACTCACGAGCTCCCAGTTGAAGCCAGCCTGCAGTTCTTGGACTTAAGAATCAGGTTCTCTAGTAGGCACGTCTGCTGGTCGTATTCACTCAGAGCACAAAAAGAACTGCTCCCGTATACTTCATCCCATTCAAAAATAGTAAAGAGGGGGATTGCACAATTCTGCTTGGAATCGGCACTCTGAAAATAATCTGTACATGATATGCAAATAGCTTCAGTAATCAATTGGCTAGGCTTGAGGCCGCACGCTTTCCTGGGGCGGTTGTTATGGCAATGGGAGAAACGCTCCTGAAGAAGATTGAGCTCAGGCATGACAAGGAGGCAATATCCGCTCCGCAGGATAAAGTAAGGCCTGAAGTGATGCCTTACGTGCACAAGGTCTCCCATGGCCTCAAGAAGGTGGCAAACCGGCACAAGGTGCCGTTGGTCTTTTCAGCCCCTCGAAAGCTGGGACAGCTGGTCCGACGCATCACCAGTGACAACAGAACGCCTGGATGCAAAAAGAGGCCCCGGAACCGTTTTGTGGATTGGGCCGCTGGCGTTGTGTACGAAATTCCTTTCACATGTGGCAGATCGTACATCGGACAGACAGGGCGTTGCATCAACTACCGACCCAGGGAGAACGCAAAAGATCTAGAAAAAAGGGAAGGGGCCAACCTTCTTGGCCACTGCAGTACTTGCAAGGGCTGTACTCCGAGGTTTTCGAGCGTGAAGGTTCTTAGCAGGAGCAAACTGCAAACCACACGGGAAAACGATAGAGGCGTATTATATCAAGAAAGCTGGTTCAAACTGTGTTAGTGACACGTCAGTTGTATTGTATCACACAGAAAAGAAGCTTCTTTTAAGGTTTCTGGAATGAACGCTTAATGGTTTTTTGCTTTGTTTCCTTGCTTTCCCCTGTACTGTGTGCGCCTGCGTTGGTCTGATGATATTTAAGCTGTGTGGGTGTCGGTGAATACAGTTGCCGGTCAGAGCTGTGTTCGTCTTCCCTCCCGTCGTTCTCTCTTTCTTTTTTGGCCTTGTGCCTTTGCGCTGTTTACTATGAACTTAAATAAAGGAAAAGCATTTCTTCGAACTCAAGAGGCACAGTGACCCTTTGCTTAAAATCATTTATTACTGCCATATTTACATGACCAGAAAACGGTTGCGCGTAGCTTCGGCATCCAGCAGAAACGTTTCCAGCAGTGTAGTAACTGCCTTCAGCAAGATAGGCAGCTGTGGAAAAATTAGGACGTGGCTCACGATGCCTGCGACATGGGTGAGCCATTCGGGACGTGTTAAACTGGCTCTTTCACGTTGCTCCTGCTTTCGACAAAGCGAGCAGGGCTCTTTCTTCCACTTAGGCCTGCGTCTTGCACTTCGTGTCCACCAATGCTGCAGTCCTTAAGGAAGCGTAAGCTGCGAAATTCGTTACCGACGTCCATAGTGAGTTCAATCTCAGCCACAACTGACATCACTTCTGACTGGATAGGAAAGGTGCCCGTGGCCAGTGTTGAGCCCGCGCAGCTGATCTCTCAAACCGTGAATCGTCGTGCACTCAGATCTCGGAGTCATCATTAGTACTGATACCACACAATGCAAACACTCTTCACAACTTAGGACATTGAATTAAATATTAGGGAAAACAAAAAAAGACACAAGGAGAAAGACTGGTCGGCAATAAGGATGGCTCTATTTACACCCGAAGCACCGGACCCTGCCAATGCAAGGTGCGCCGTATTCGGCGAACAGCAGCGTTCTCAAATCTACTGCGCATTCACAGAAGCGACACCATTCAGATCTTGGCGTTATGTCGCTTCTTCGGTTTGTGAAATAATGTTATCCCCTTCCGTCTTTCGCGCATTTAACGGCGCCTCTTTTGGAACTTGCATTTTTCCTTAGCGCTTCCACGTAGAAAGCTGCGCACAGTTTCTCGTCCCAGCCGGCGGTACTGTCGCATGTAACAAGTGAAGGCGGGCTAGTTGGTGGTTGACAATGGAGTGCATATTGCATATTCACTTCTCCCAAACGTACACCCCTAAAGGAAGCCGAGCGCCAGGCCAGGGGACGCTTGTACCCTTTTGATCGGTGGGTGCCCGGCGGTGGGTTGGTTTCGAACCACCCACCTCCCGCAGCCGAGACGGGCGCTCAAACCACTAAGCCGCGTCTTGTCCTGTGCTTTCCTTTCTTGTCCTGCGTCGTTTTAGCGCGGTTGCAATAGGTACTGTCGCTGCGAATGCATTTACTTTTTTCTTTGTTTGCGCTAGGTAAGACATACCTGATTAACAATAATTTTCTTTAGAACAGCTGCATTGCCGGTGTGTCCTTTGAAAGAGCGCGGAGGATCTCTTTCAAGGCACTGCCCGGTTTCAAGGGTAATATAAGCGCATTTCCACTTCCGAGCAGATGCGGGGGAACCCCACTGCTTAAGGCGAGACCACTCGGCAGACTCGGGCGCACAGTCCTGCCGGTAGAAAATGTAGGGGATGCACACGCAAAACCAGGGAACGTCGGATGTTTCGGCACATCCGAGCTGCACGCGGCCGGGCGTCAATCTACACCGGACTGTGTCGTCTCTCTTCCGGCACACGAATCCTTGCAGAACGCGCACCGTGCCAAGCGGCGCCTCCTGACTGAAGCTGCTGGCAACATCGGGAGTCACGAGAACAGTCACGCGATCTGAGGCAAAACCAGCGACCACAGTTGACCGTCCATATCGTCGGCTTGTCTTCGGCCTGGCCTCGGCGGGCGCAACCACGCTGTCTCTTGCCGGTTCGCGCTGAGAAGAAGCTGGTGCGTTGATGGAGTATGGTGTGAACGATGCGATGTTAGGAGGCGACGGTCGACTCCCTGGGCCAAGCTTCGTCGGTGTTGACAGAGCACTGTTCCGCTCGACCCTAAGACGCAGACGCTTTCTTGAATCCAACGCGGTGCGCTGTCTCGAATCCTGTTATCTTGAATACCTGCAGAAGACAAAAGCAACGAGCAGAGAATTAGGCACTTAAGCCAATGGGCGCTTATAAGCAGGTGCATTGCGTTAACAAGTGCACAACAGCCTCAGAAAAAATCTGATTATGAGCGCTTCCGCTGTTGAGCTGTTCGCTATCTGCGGTGACACCGTTGTTAGTGAAGAGCGCCTCGTGTTTTCTGAAGTCCTTCTATGTCCTGAGTAGCCATATTTTTATGAACAGTTTTCCGCTCATCTCTAGAAACTTACTTATTCTGTCATCGTGTGTCACTACAAAAACATGTTATTGCCGAAGATCAACTGCTCGAAACCAAAGGAAATGAACAAGGGCAGGTGTCCAGCCTTTTGAGGGCCATTGCCGCCTTGGTTGAAGGCACGGTTCGGGGCTCGTGGCTGCATCAAGAGACGCTGCACATTTGGCAGCCAGCGCGCGTGACTCAGTCTGCGGCCTCACCTGGTGTCGTTCAGTTCGCTGATGCTGACGCCCGCCAGGTGGCGCGGTGTCGTGCACGTGCCGCTGATTTTGTGGCGCACATCGCCCTGGAACAGCCAGGATATGTTGGCACCGCAGTCGATCGGGTTGCCTGCGGTAATGAAAAAAGACCACGTCGCAGGTCAGCACATTTGGAGGAAAGGGAAAGAGTGGATGTCTGCCTGATTCAAGCTCTCAAGGACCGGACACAACTAACGAATTCTGGTATATTGTGGGCATACACTTCAGCAACACAAGGCAGAAGTCAGAAAATGCTGAAGCCCCGTCATAGGGGCCAGAAAATTGGTTTTTCATGAAAGGAAATGGCGCAGCAATTTTTCTCACATATCTCGGTGGACATCTGAACCCCGCCGTAAGGGAAGGGACGAAGGTGGCAGTGAAAGAAGAAAGAGGTGCTGCAGTGGGGGTTTCCAGAATAATGTTGACCACCTGGGGATCTTTAACGAGCACTGACATCGCACAGCACACGGTCGCCTTTTGCGTTTCGGCTACATCGAAACACGGCATAGAAAAGAGTAATGAGCGGAGGCATCGAAACGCGGTGGCCGCTGTTCGATTACTCTTCTCTACACTTTGGTTGCACTGCGTGTTCTCAGAAAACGACATCCCGCCGCTGCTTATTAACGTGTAGCTTTGCAGTTTCGCCGAGAGTAATAGTTGAGGCTCGACGCGGCGAAGACGAGGCGGTTGTGTGCAGATGACGTCACCACTACGTGAAGAACAGTAGGCTACCCCCCTCACGCCAACTGCATATCGTTATGATAGCCTTGCATTCGTTTGGTTTGGTTTACGGGGTTTAACTTCCCAAAGCGACTTAGGCTATGAGAGACACCGTAGTGGAGGGCTCCGGAAATTTCGACCACCTGGGGTTCTTTAACGTGCACTGACATCGCACAGTACACGGGCCTCTAGAATTTCTCCTCCAAAGAAATTCAACCGCCGCGGTCGGGATCGAACCCGCGTCTTTCGGGTCAGCAGCCGAGCGCCGTAACCACTCAGCCACCGCGGCGGGTGATAGCCTTGCATTCGTTGCAAAACAAAGGTCTCTCCCAAATCCCTCCTTCAATGAAGCCTGTCGTGTGGCCAGCTCAGGCCACCTTAAAACCGCAACCTCTGTAGTATCTAATCCACATACCTGTCTGCCGTTTTTGAAATTGAAATTGAAAGTTTATTTCTCCGCACACATTACAGTGGAAAAGGGGGACACTGGGCAAAAAGCTGCATAATGCAGCTTGAAGTAGCACCCAGTGCCTCATGAATACAACGACAGCAGTGTGTTTCGCGAACATCAAGCTTAAGGTGAGCTGAATATCCCCATCAAAACAAGGAACGAAAAAGGACAACAACAGTGTAACCCTGACCGCCTACACAACAACAGAGATGCACATAAATAACAGGAACAATATACAATACAATACATCAAACCTATTTACAATGATGCCACAGTAGACTCGAAAATGCAGTTTCTTGCTACACTTTCCTCTCCCGTGGACTCACCTCAGCTACTCTGAGAGGTCATCATCCTTTCACATTTCCACAATCTCCTCCTTACCATTTCCTATTTCTTTCAGCTAGGATGTCAGTAGCTCACGTTTGTTGCCTGATCAACTCTGCTCGCCTACTATGTCCTTACGCCGCACCTATCCATCAGCTATAGTCCACCTCTAGGTTCCCATACTTCACCGCGTTGCCCTATTGTGAACTTCTTCTGGGGAGGACCTGTGCCGAAATCATCGAGGCGGAGCTGATTGGCCGTTTGGGGGATGTCTATGCGTCCAAGGCGTCTATCGTTCTGTCCTCGAAATAATTGCAATACCTGCGTTGTAATTGATTACCTTGTTGGTTGCGCAGGCGTGATGTCAGGCCGAGACTCGCCTATATATTCCGCTGTGCGGTTCATAATAAATTGTTGCAAGTTAGCACTCGTGTGTTCCTGTCATTCTTCATCGGCTTGGTATGGATATGCGCTAGAAATTTCATGTCACGTGATACCAACACGCCCAAACCTCAACGTTATACGAGCTCAAGCCGAGCAGATTTCGCCCCATGGGTTAATTCGCACTGTCAAGCTACATATTTTATGTCGTTTCCTCGTCGACCACCGTTTTCTTCGGAAAATATCAGCTGCGTACTCCGTTGCTGTCGTTGCACGCGAGTTCCGTCAGGTGTCCACACCGGAGTGCAAAAACCGTCGACGACCGATAACGCTATCGGCGGCCGAAGGAGAGACGCTTTTCACGGAACACTGGCATGTTGACGGGCGGAAAAAGAACGCCGAGATTGTTGCCCACCAGGGGCCGGACCCGAGGGGCCCCCCACCAAGGTCGCCCATTGTGACCAGCCTCGCAGGGAAGGCCGGTACGCAAGGTCGCCTTTCTTATCTTATCGCTCCTCGGTGAGCTGCGTCTTTGTCTGCTGGTTGTCTGCACGGCTGTGAACAGTTATCGGAGAGAGGCTTTCGCACCGGAAAGATTACCGCGCGCAGCTGCGCTCACACCCGGATATGCGGAAGCTCTCGTGGCTACAATTACGGGCTGGAAAAGTGCGCTGGGCGGCAGTCATTCCGGGTGTGCTGGCCTGCCGCATGCTTCAAATAACTTGGTGCACGCACGATGCGAATCCTCGGAAAATTGCACAGATTATTACCACCACAATGCTTCGTATCCCGCCAGAACAAACAAAGGGTTCGTCTGTCGTCCAGCAGAAGAAACGCAAGCAGACTCTTCAATGCTTAAGCGATCGTGCATGTCTCTTTCGTGAGTGCCAGGTGTACGTACCGCAGCTGGAGCGATCCTCTTATTCCTGCATGTACGCGTTTCGATGATTTATACCAAGAAGACTGAAGAAGTGAGACAGGACGAAGGCTCGTCCGGATTATAGCTCTCAGCCCATGCTAGCAAAAAAAAAAAAAAAAATCACCGTTCGCTTGTGTCCCTTTCATGGAACAAGTCCGAGCTTTACTTACTTCGCCCAGTTGATAAATCAAAGCGCTGACAACGTAAAGCGTCAGAAAATAACGCGAGGGGCTGTGCAAGTGGCCATACCTAACCGTGAAATGCCTCAGGGCCTCGCTCGAAAAGCACGGGGTAAAGGAAACAGAGAGGAAGCTGTTCACGTCTTCTCGCCTTCATTGTATAGACCAACATGCTCTTCTTGTAGCCTAGCCGCTCTTCCCTCAAGAGTTTCGTTCTTTTTTGCAAGAAGGGCGGCTAAGCTTTGGCGGAGCGATTGCAGTCGCATCGGGGATCAGCGAACAGCGGTGAGCGCCGCAGTCCGAGAGGGAGAAATGTGGTCACCTGGAATACGCACCATGGAGTGACGTGCACATTTAGGAGTCGTCTTGCGTAACAGTAGTAATGGTTTTTATTTTGAAGTAATGATAAAGAAAGCAAAAGATTATTGCTAGCCCCGGCATCTGCCATCGCAGATGCCGGGAAAGCACCTGAGCTGGGACAGTTGAAATAAAGAGATAGCAGGGAGGTTGTATAAATGAAATGAGAGGGAGTTGCGTATACCGCCAGTGCGCGAGTTTCGATACGCACGCGAAATTGCCAAAATTTTTGGACCCTTAGGAACGATGGTAAGCGAGTTTTCTAAATTCTAAGAACTGAAATAACTACTGCTAATGGCAAGCCACAAATCTCTATTTCCAACAAGGCACTTCCAACCCCGCAGACAGAATAGAACTCGCAGAACTGTCAAAATTAATCAAAAGGTTCAATGTAATGGACATAACCAAACTTAATATGGATGGATGAGATATTTAAAGTGGCCCAAGAGACCTACGCAAATCTATAGAGTAGCCAACGTGATCAGGACATTAATGAGATAAGCAGTATTACACAGCAATGGGACATTCCGCCCGAGTAACGAAACAAAAAGGAAGCCTTAGGAGCAATGCAATGGGCGAAAGCAGCATGTGAGGATCAGACAACAGCAGATGTGTTGGAGGATGGAGGTGAGATTCGATTAGAAAAACTGGCCACCCTGTATACGCAATATCTCCTCGAGCGTATCAGAAGCTTGGAACAACGCTCACATAACGATAAGCCGACGCCAAGAACTTGTAAAAAAAATTCTGAGGGCACTTAAGTCTGCTTACGTGGAGGATTGCGAAAGCACGAGGTTTGAGGGAAGGAAATGTTTTTGGGGAAAAGAAAGGGCGCAGTAGCGCTCAAATATCGAAATCTCTGTGGACACCTCAAGAGCGCTTTAAAGCATGCAACTGAAGGTGCAAATGTAAGCTGTATGCAAAGAGAAATGCTATGAAACCACGAAATACTATGCGACGAGCGGGTGCTAATAGTTTTGGTGAATGTATTCAGGAAAACTGGGATCACATTGAGGTCAACCAGTGATGATATCTTTCCGTCTATCCCCTCGATATCTGTTGCTCAAACCGGCGTCATTGTTTAGGCGGAGGAGGTTTTACGCCATGCGTAGATTGGTAAATTGGTTTTTGACGAAAGGGGATGACGCAGTACCTGTCTCACATATCTCAGTGGACACCTGAGCCACGCCGTAAGAGAAGGGAGGAAGGTGGGCGCCTCTCTTTCGATCATGCCTCCGTTCGCCTGTCTGAATGTTGCAGCGATTGTAACTCAGCGCGTGTGATGTCATCACTTACGTATCACGTTATCATTCTAAATTTTGCGCAATCCTGTCGCGTCATCTCGCACGCCGGCGGCCCGTTTTCGATTACCACCTAGACCTTTGCTAATGTCTCATGACGTCCTATTACTGATGACGTCACAGGGGACCCAATTCCGGCAACACAGAGCCTATCCGGAAACAGATAGGTCCTAATTTATCTAGCAAGTTTATGCTCTACGAAACGCTCAATCGTATGACACTATTCGGGAAAATGTGCGGCAAACGGTTGCATCCTCCGATTATTTCCGACACCCTTTACCGACGTAGTCGTAGTAACTACGCCGACGGCTATCCACCGAAACGCTGTGTACGCTGCGCCGTAAAAAATTCAGGGGGCACTTTGGCTCTGTAAAGTGCTGAAAGGCGATAGCCTTTCCTTGCGCTCTGGTTTGCATTTTTTTCTTTTTCTTCTCCATTTTTAAATTTTCACTTTTTTATTTTTCTCTTTCTGTTTTTTGTATTTAATTCTTTTTATTCTTTTTATTTTCCCTTCAGAGAAGGGAGTAAGATGAGAGTGAACGAAGACACCGTATTCACTAGACGCGCCTTTATTCATTTAACCATCGAGCATGCATGGCGGAGTGATTAGCGTGCTCGTATCGCACTCCAGTGACCCCGGTTCGATTTCCCAAATTGACCAATTTTCTACTGGGTGTTATTTATTTATATATTTATTTTACTTGGAACATCACTATAGCATCCCTTTAATTGGTTGTATGGTTACTAGCCGAGTACAACTGGCCCCGATTGAAAGTCGCGCACTGTAACGTCACGTCCACCTCGACCAATTGAAAAGCGTGACATTTCTGGCGACGACTGCTTAAATCGATGAGGCATTAAAGGCTTCTGCCTTAATAAAAAAATTGCCGACGATTACGTGACTCCCTAATGAGGAATTTGAGCGTAGCTCAAAAGCTGTTTCAGATTTTCGACAGATTGAGGAAAAGAATTCGAGCAAGGCATGTATATACAACTTGTTATTTTTCACACGTATTCCTAATTGAAGAAGAAGCACTCCACTAACAGCTCTTGATTGTCATGAAGGAAGCTTTGTGGTCGGAGAAACCGATGTTTTCAGAGGAACCAGCCCCAAAAAAAGGACAACAGACAAGGAAGAAGAAGGACGACACGGACAGGGGCGCTGACCCTCAGTGGTTCAGCGCCTCAGCGGTTCAGAGACAGCAACTGCCTTAGCTATCGCACACTCCGCCGCTGACTATATTCTTTGGCTGGAAACAAAACTATTCCTGACATTTTCTTCAGTGAGAATCTGACTCGTGCGAACAGTGACTGACTTTTTTGGAGGACTAGGGTTCAAGGCAAAGCAAAGGGATATAAGTTTGCCTGGGTGCGAAACAGGAAAATATTTGCGAGGAAGACAGAGGGTGCTACTGCTCTAAAGATCACGTCAATAAGTGACGTTGATAAGATGGTTTAAGGTTTGTACTTCCTTGAATAGAGTATGTCGTTTCCAGGTTTCGACTCCTTTGTGAAGACCTTTCAGCCAGCGTTGGGTTGTTCTTGCACCATCCTTCACATTAATATCCGGATCATCAGGAAATACTGGGATCAATTTGCGGTTACGGCCTGTGCTCTCAGTGACTTTGCTGACGTGTTTGCATTAACGGAAATTAACATTACCGGGACTCTAACCGATGTCTTTAGGCTTCCCGGTTACCATGCCTACTTCCTCACACGCAACAACAGCAGGGGTGGTGACATTGCGGTATTCTTCAAGGAATCAATGATGGTCTCCGAGGTTAGTGTTTCCTTCGGCACAGTGGAGGTCATGCCCTTTGAAATATCCAATCATGCTTTTTCATTTTACTTTCTTGTTATGTATTGACTTCCTAGTCTGAATGCGTCGGCATTTATTGAAGAATTACAAACAATATTCAAAACCAATTTTGTTGGGAATAATCTGTGCATGAAAGGGGATATTAATATCGATTTGATGAAGGGCGATCGCTATGGCACTGAAAAATACTTAACCATGCTCACGGAATTTGGCATTGAACCACAGGTTGCCGATCCTACCAGAGAAGAATTTCTTAACAATCGCATCACAAGTACTTGCATTGACCATGCTAACGTCCGTGCGTCGGACATCTCAGTATCCGGAGCCGTGATCAGACAGAAACTTGCAGATCACTATTACGAGGGGGTACCCAAAAGAAACCGGACTTATTTTTGTTTGAACTTATTTGTTCACATTTTAAGCACAGACCTTCAATCTCCTTCAAAGTATTCCCCACTTGCAATGATACGCTTGTCGAATCTTTCATTCCATTTTTCAAAACATTGTTTAAATTCATCTTTTGTGATGCTTGACAGTGCCTCCGTCGTTTCTTTCTTCTACTCAGCAACATCAGTGAAACGCTTTCCATTCACCTATTTTTTCATTCTAGGAAACAAAGAAAGTAGCACGGGGCAAGGTCGGAAGAGTATGAGGGTTGAGGAATAGGGGTCATGCCATTTTTGGTCCAAAATTGTCGTAGAGACAGGGCTGTGTGAGCAGGAGCATTGCCATGATGGAAAAACCAGTCACTCGACCGCCACAAATCTGGCCCCTTCCACCGCACACTGTTGCCGAATCTTTTCAAAACATCCAAGTAGAAAGCCTGGCTAACTGTCTGACCCTGCGGAACAAATTATCAATGAACGACTGCTCTCACGTCGAAAAGAAATCAGCATTGTTTCGAGGTTTGGTTTCACCTGACGAGCTTTCTTGAGGCGAGGTGAATTTGAAGTTTTCCATTGGCATGATTGTTGCTTTGATTCCGGATTCGATTCAGGAACACTTGAGTTGTCCCCATAGCATCGTCCTTGCACGTCATTCTTAATATTTCAAGAGTTTCCATTCAACTTTTTCCGAGCAAAAATCAGAATTTCACCGGCGCACGCTGTTCACGAAAATCAGCCTTTGCAAAAGCGACATTCACACAAAACAGTCGCCACTCTAAAACTCTGCCTAAACTAGTCTGACCTCCTTCAACGACGGCACTCGGCTTACTGACTTTGGAATGGTCGTTCTATGCGCTCCTAGTGGCAAAACGCGGTCCCACAGAAGCTTTGCCGACCAAAAAATTTAGTCCGGTTTCTTTTGGGTACCCCCTCGTACATTGCGTGTCGCCTTGCGAAAACAGTCTCTACGCTACACACGGACTATACCAGGTGTGTCGTGACCATTTTAGACCAAAAAAAGTTCGATAATCATGTTACTGGATATGATTGGGATTCATTTATTTATCATAACACCAGTGATACCGCGTACGACAGTTTCGTCAAGGTATTAGGCGAAATAAAGAAAGTGTGTAAAAAAACTTTGGTTGTGAAGAAACGTAAAATTGGCTATCAGTGGCTGACTGCTGAAATCCTGGCTGCTATCAAAGAAAAAGAAGCTATCTGTTCTCGATGCCGCAGGGCACCAAAAAATGGCAAACTTCGAGCGGAATATCGTTGCATCAGAAACAAGGTAACAGAACGTATTCGCTTATCAAAGAGAAAGTTCTTTGCACAGCAGTTTCGCAGCACTCGTCGCGATGTCAGGAGCACCTGGTCTCTGATTAATCAGTTACGTGGTAACCAACGCTTTTCCATTCAAGAATCAGTGGAGCACAATTTCGGTGTTGTGTCGCATACTTTGGCGAATGAGTTTAATAACGTTTTTTCCGCTGAGCAACGGGCCGCAGTCCAAACTGTGAGCTCGACGAAAATGACAAAAAGCGTATCGCCATCGGCTTTCCTTCCTCTTATAACAGAACCTGATCTTTTCAGCATTTTGTCTAGCCTGAAACGTAACAAATCTGCCGGACTTGACAACATTTTCATAGGTGATCTGATAAGAAACATTACAGCTCTGAAAAATGTTTTGCTGCTTATCTTAAACGGCATAATTAGGAGTGGTACATAGCCAGAATCACTGAAGAGCGCTCGCGTTGTTCCTCTGTACAAAAGTGGGAAGAAGAATGATATTGCAAACTACCGCCCTATATCTATTCTTTCCTGCGTATCCCAGATATTGGAAAAACATGTATTTTCTGTGATGAATGCTTTTATTACTAAACATTACCTAATGAGTGGGAATCAGTACGGTTTTGTCAGCGGGTCAGGAACACAGGTGCTATTGGAAAATCTCTCGGATTTGCTGCATCAAAGCCTGGAGGTGGCATTCGCACTTTTTTTGGACGTAAAAAAAGCTTTCAACACGGTAAATCATCAAATTTTGTGTTCGAAACTGTACTCATATGGATTTAGGGGTCCTTTTTTGTCTTTAATTGAAAACTATCTTCACAATCGTTCTCAAGCAGTCATGTTTGGGCTTATCTGCAGTGACGCTGTAAATGTGTTGTGTGGTGTCCCGCAAGGGTCCATTTTATCTCCTTTGTTGTTTAACTTATATGTGAATGACATATGTGACCATGTGAAATCATCCATCATATTCCTTTACGCCGATGACACTTTACTAGTCTCAAGGAACCCTGATTTTTCATATGCCCTGGCTAATTTTCAGGAGGACGCTATTAAAGTTAGTGATTGGTTTGCCTCAAATTTAATACAAATAAATAACACCAAATCCAGACTTGTCTGTTTTCGTAACCCGCATAAAGATGTACCAAGTGCAGGTTCCATATATTTACACACCTCATACCGCTCTTTGTGTTCTTGTCAACCTATAATTAGCGTCCCGTCGGTTAAGTATCTTGGTATATACATAGACAGTGATTTGGCATGGAATACTCAGATGACTCACATTTGTAAGAAACTCAGAAGTTTTGCATGCTTGTTGTTTAATTTGCGAACTATGATGCCATTCTCTATTAGAAAATTAGTCGCCCAGGCTCGGGGGTATAGTGTCTTAAGATACGGTATGTGTTGTTTTTTTAACTGCTCTTTCACATGCTACAAACATTGCTACAAGCGTTCTCTACTTGCCGCAGGAAAATTTGCCCAACAGTGTCTTTACCGCAGCCGGTTTGCCTTCTTTTGACAATATTTTTAAACAAATTGTAGTACTGAAATATTTTTGGAATAGCCCATACAGACACATAAATACGAAACCGGTACCGTTGAGACATGTTCCTCGCTGTCATAAACCGAGAGTGCGCACTCACTACGGCAAAGCAACTAGAAAATATTACGTGCCTGCTATCTTTAACGAATTACCGGACGATTTATTTTCTTTAACCACCCACAAAAAACTGCGTGTTGCTGTTCAAGCTTAGAGAATCTTTAACATGTACGAATATCTTATCAGTGCTTGTTTGTTTATTTATTTATTTATTTATTTATTTATTTATTTATTTATTTATTTATTCGATACTGTCAATCCCATCAGGGATCGTAACAGGGAGGGCATTCAAAGTACAGAGGCACACACAAAAAAATAGCAATGGTAATTAATCAAAGTACATAAAAAATATGACACGAGATTATACATTAGAAGATACGAATAACAAATAAACCAGAATGAGGAGCATGTGACATGATTTTGGCGGACAATAATACCACAAGTGAAAACACAACGGAAGGAATAACTTGGTAATGACATATATGAACTCAATAAATACTAAGATATAAGTAGTTGATTTTCCACACGTGTGCTAAAGGAATTCAATGATGGACTACTAACAATGGATGTGTTCAAGGTGTTCCATTCCAAGGGCGTCCGCAGAATTTTTTTCAGGGGGGGGCCCCATTGGCTGTTGGCGCCGGAGGGGGGGGGGGGGGGTTATGTTCGTAGCAAAAAGGCACTATTTGCGGAGTAAATTTATTTATTTATAAATAAATAAAATAAATAAGTAAAATACACACATGAAAGAAAAATTACAAACAGCAAATTAAAGCGTGGCTAGGAGAGATACATTGGAGTTTATCAACGAAGAAACAATTAAAATTAATAAAAATGCAAAAAGATACTATCACTTCGTGGAGAAGAGTGCTCAGTCTTGCTGCATACGGGTTCTCGACACACCCGGATTGATGACCAGCACACAGCACAATATGTTCACAAACACGCAACGACAGTCAGTCAGTAAACAGCAACTGTAGACGCCTCGGATTTTTCTGGGCGAATTGCGTGATGACACGGGTGATAAATTCATTCCTGTGCTTCATTACACGCTCTCGGTGCACACTCATCATACAAAGGCCGTCCAGTCTGTCGTTTGTCATCGTTGAGCGTAGCCACGTTTTCACTCTCCTCATTGTACTGAAGGAGCGTTCGACCGTACAGGTAGTAACTGGCAAAGCCAGAGCCACCTCAATGGCTTTTGCAACACCAGGGAAGAATGTCTTGGCCTGATGTAGAAGCTCGCAGTAAGTTATTTCTGATGGGTCCCCAGTTTTGTTGCACCACATCTCGTACCAAGAGATGGCCTCTTCCTTGAAGTTGTCGATGCCGTAAAAGCACTGGAGTTCTTCGGCGAGAACAGCGAACTCAACACGGCTCAAGTGCTTCATTTTTGATGGATGCAGCTGGAGAAGTTTGAAGCTCCTCTCATTGCTTTCAGAAAAGCGCCGAGCTAAAGAAGCGTGAGGGAGTCCAAGTACGGCACATATATTGCCACACGGTAGTATTCCTCCGGCGACTGAATCCCGTAGTTGTCTCGGTGGGCCTGACGAGAGACTTGTCTTGGCACAGATATCACCACATTTAAGTGATTGGCTGCCTCCCTTGCTGCATTCATGATGTTAGAGAACTCCTCTACAGCGTTCGTCCGGTGGCCGCGAAAAATACGTTGCAGCTCAGTGATGTGGTCATGCACAGAATGGAAGTCCATGGATACACCTTGCAGAATGTTCGTAACTGGTTCGAGCCGAGCGCTGTACTTCGCTACAATATGCAAGCAGACGATGAAAGATGAGCTTGTTGTTGCGCAGTAGAGGATGTGAGCTCGTTGTCTAGTTGCAGCGTTCGAGCATGATTCCGTGGACGCGAGCTCCTCGAGTGCTTCGACTATGGCCACGTAATGCTGAGAGAAGATCCTAATAGACTTATATTTTGCAGACCATCTTGTCTCACACAGCATCGGAATGTTCGGCACCAATTTTCTCCGGAGTACGCTCTCGCGGAAGAAGTTTATGGTTTGTTTGATTATGCCAATTGTGTTTCGAATTTCAGAGACGTCGTTCAGATCGTTGATGACGAGATTTAGTTTGTGACTTGCACAGTGGAAAAATAGTGCCTTCGGGAACTGTTTTTGTATAATTTTGTTCACTCCAGCTTCTTTTCCAGCCATTGTAGAGCATCCATCGTACCCCTGTCCAGCGAGGTTCGAAAGAATCAGCCCGACATTCGTCAAAAACTTCAAGATTGCCGCGGCGATGCAAGCGGAGTTTAATTGCTCCAGCTCTACAAATCCCAAAAACTGCTCTCGAACGCACACTTCGGCTCCCGCCTTGTCAATAAAGCGAACGCCTATAGACATCTGCTCTTTTCCTGAAATATCTGCAGTTTCGTCAGCAAGAACGGAAAAAGCAAACGCTTTGTTAGCTTCGGTAACTATCTGCTCTTTCAGGATGTCGCCACAGATTGTGATGATCTCGTTCTGGACGCGGACAGAAGTGTACTTGGCATTGCCAGCAGAAGAAGCGAAGTGCTCCTGAAGTAGAGTATCTCCAGCTTCTACACGAAAGTCAAGCAGATCATTGAAGACTCCACTATCGGACTGCTTGCCGCGAATTGGCAAGTCATGCGTCGCGCAAAAGACAATGGTGGAAACTATTGGAAATAGTTTCTCACGGTTCCTTTCAACTTGCGCGTGGAGTGCTCTGTTCAGCTGCTCTACAACGGGTAGCTGCTTGCCTTTCATCACATCCATAAAGTTCTGTGAGGCCGTCATTGCCTCCTGGTGCCATTGGGATTTTACGTGATCCCTGCACGCCTCGTGCATTTTTCTGTAGTTACTGAAAGCGCGCACGATAAAACTTCCTTGAGTACCCCGGTGAACACGTGGAGGAAAAATGACGCAAAAACGACAAATAGCGCCTTTCGCTGTCGCTGAGTACGCAAGCCAGGGGGCGTAATCTCCCAGCCATTGATGTCGAAAAGGCCTCTTTCCAGGTGTTACATCCTTCTTAAAATCGTATGTAACATTTGGTGACCATGGCTTAGTAAGAAGACGTAACTTTAAAAAGTCCGGTATGCCAGTGAGTTTAGCTTTGCCTAGAAACTCTCCTAAGTCATATTCTTGAGGCAAGTTATTTGTTTTCTTGATGTTGTCTCCGGACTTCGATCCCAAGCAAGGAGAAAGGGAATCGTCTCGGCTTACTGCGTGACCGGAGCTCGCTGGTGAAGTTCCTTCCATGGAGACGACGACGTCGGCTACTGTCCGGTGATGAAAGGTTGCATCGCTCTGGTCAAATCCGGACTTAAATCCCAAGAAAGGAGAAATGGAATCATCTCGGCCTGCTGCATTACCTGAACTCACTGTTGACAGAGTCCCTTCCATGGAGTCGACGACATCAGCTACTGTCCGGTGATAAAAGCTTGCATAAAAGCTTTTTACCGTTGTCACATATCACACCAGAATCTGCAGGGGCGCATTTGGATAACGCTTCGTCAGACAACCGCTGACGCTTGAAGAAGCGCCGAATGTCCATCATTCGGAACCGCGCGAGACAAAGCTGGCTATGGAGTTCTTCGGGGTTGGTAGTGTTAAAAATATATACACATTGATTGAAAAAACGGTTGAATGCGTACGTTGAAAACAAAAAATGACTATATATACAACGAAAACTTATTTACAAGATAAATGCACGCTCGCAGCTTCATACACCTCGCTCCATCTTGCTCGCGCAACCGCACAGTCGAGTATTTGCACACACACTACTCGCCGCTCGTCGTTTTCTCGTCCGCTGTCTTGATTGTTCTCAGCTTCGTTGACAACCGGCCACTAAAAATACCGAAGCACAAACACAGAGGCGCGCACACATGCAAGGGCCTACTTGCCGCAGTATCCCCGAATACGCACTGTTGGAGTTGAGGGTTCAGGACAGGAGTGCCGCTGAGCGAAGAGGTAGATGGCGAAAGGAGAATAGGTTTATTTACATTTTACATTGGTGGTTAGAAGTGAGACGATTCTGCCGCATCCGTTGTCGAGTTTTATATCCTTCTTGTTCCCTAAAGTCCCTAGGTTGAGGACGCCCTTGCCGGAGTGGGAGGGGCCTAGAGCTTTCACCTGTGCGCACACACACGACACTGCACTCATGGTCACGCCCCCTTCACATGTGGAGTCTGACGGAAAGAAGGTTGTCGTCGGGGTAGCGTTGACGGCGGTAGGTGATGGCCTCCGGCCAGCCGAAGGTTTCTGCGGGTCACCGACATCTGTTGATCATCAAATGCCACCCGCCGCTCGAGGCCAGACGCGAGGTCACGAAAACGCCGAAAGTGGTTCCTCGTGCTTGGGTCGGAGATGAGGCCCGCCAGCTTGTCGCGGTGCTTGGGCACGCCAAAGAGCAACCGGAGACGAGGCCCTTTGTTCCCTGGCACGGTCACGGCAAATGGGGAAGATAACGTTCGTCTCCCCGAGGCGGCGGCGGCGTTCTACACGTGCAGGCACTTTATGAAGGGGGTCTGGTTTTGTTCCTGCACTCCAACCGGGCAAACTCCGTAATTAAAGTCAGCTGGCACCTGGGTCCTCTCGGTGCTTGTGGTCCATGGCGGCAGGCCCGAAAGCAATCACCCTCAAGTCGCTAGCAGCCATACACAGTAGAAACAGGCGTGCTGGCGGCCACCCGGCGAGACTTGTTGTCGTCGTTCCTAATAGCACTTTGGGGGTGAAAGGAACGCCTCGCGACTTCCGAGGGGAAGGGACACTCGCCACTCCGGTCGGAAAATTTGTTTTGTGTGTTTTTATGGGGTTCAGAGCCCCAAAACGACTCAGGCTATGAGGGACGGAGTAGTACAGAGTTCCGGATAATGTCGACCACCTGGGTCTCTTTACCATGCACTGACATCGCACAGTACATGGGCGCTGTTGGGATTTGAGGCCCAGCCAGAGGTGACAGGCGAGCCAGGCGAGCGAGGCAGGCGCCATCGGGCTGCCTTGACCAAAGGCGCTGGCTTCCGGAGAAGATGCAAGGAACGCTGGTGTGGGGGCGCCTCTGGAGACTGCGTCGCCGTGAACAAAAGCAACTGCTAATCCCCTTTGCCGAAGATTCTGAAAGCGGCGCTTCTACCGAACTGCGCTCTCCCGTGGATCGGAGGAGACAGCGAGCGGCGGCGGCGCCAACTCATCGCCTGCTTGCCCTTGAGCAGCCCGACAAAGCGGGGGTGGACACGGCTGATTTGTCCCTCCCTCCTGAAGAATTCATCGGTGGCCGGATTGTGCACTGTCTGCCTCCGTGTGGCTATCTCTCTAGAGATCAAAGAAACAGGCACCCATCTCAAGACGCCTCGAAACACATGCTCGCCGGTGCCGCTGTATGTCTGCAACGACGCGTCCCCGGACGCGGCACTTCGCAGATGTGACCCAAAGCTGGAAGCGGGGCCGCTTTTACTCTTTTTGCTGAGCGCACCGCCGCCCCTGGTGTGCGGCCATCACTCACGGTTAGAGTGAGTGGTTTTCCAGGGGGGTGCAGCCGCCCCCCCTTGCCCCCCCCCTCCGGACGCCCATGTTCCATTCGCGTATAGCACGAGGGAAGTATGAATATTTGAAAGTGTCAGTACGGAATGAAAACTCGTTTAGAGTGTGTATGTGTTTATTACGTGTTTGTCGCGTTTGTGATTGTGATATGTATCTTGAAATGGTGACTTTTAATTGATTGTGTACGAGTTGGTACATGGTTTTAAGGCGCGCTAGTTTTGCTCTGTTTTGAAGGGTTAGTAGTCCTGCGTGTTTGATTAGTTCTGTTGGTGAGTCTGTCAACCTGTGTCTATTAAATATACATCTGACCGCCTTCCTCTGCACTGCTTCTATTTGTTTAGTGAGCTTGTTAGTGAAAGGAAACCAAACAACATTAGCATACTCTAGAATTGGTCTGACATATGTGTTATACGCAAGAAGCTTTGTTTCTGATGGTGCTAGTTTGAGGCGTCTGTTAATGAAAAATAACTGTTTTAAGGCGGTTGATGTGACATTGTTAACATGAAAATCCCATCTGAGGTCAGAGGTTAGTGTTATGCCTAAATATTTATATTCGGACACCGAATCAAGAGGAATATTGTTTAATGTGTACTGACAATTTGATTGATGTATCTTTCTGGTTACGGATAAAGCAACTGATTTTTTAACATTAATAGTCATCTGCCATTCTTCACACCACTTGGTCACTGCTGTTAAAGTGTTATTTAAAGCTATATGGTCATTGACGCAGTTAATTTCCTGGTAAAGTACACAGTCATCGGCAAAAAGTCTAATATTGTGAGAAATACTAGTAGGTAAGTCGTTTATAAAAATTAAAAATAATACTGGGCCAAGAATACTACCTTGTGGCACGCCGGATGTAACATTAGTTGTTTCGGACTTAACATTGTTAATTTCGACGAATTGAGTACGGTCAGTCAAATAATCAACGATCCAATCTACTATAGGGCCAGCTCCAAGGGTTGCAGTAAGTTTCATAATAAGTTTGGAATGTGAAACGCGGTCGAAAGCTTTCGAAAAGTCTAAGAAAATGAGATCGATTTGTTTCTGCTGATCAATAGCGAAGGATATGTCATGTGTAAGTTCGATTAGTTGTGTGACTGTAGAAACTCCTTTCCGAAAGCCGTGCTGAAAAGGTGTTAAAATTTGATTTTCCTCTAAGTAGGTTGTTATGTGCTTTAAGATAATGTGCTCTAGTAACTTGCATACAGTGCTTGTTAGTGAAATTGGTCTGAAATTTGAGGGATCTGATATGCTTCCTGTTTTGTGTATAGGTGTCACTTTAGCTAGTTTCCATTCTTTAGGAATGGTGTGCGATGACAATGACTTGTTAAAAAGTATTACTAAATATTTTGCTACCCATTCGGCATATCTACGCAAGAAAATGTTAGAGATTTTATTAGGTCCTGATCCTTTCTTTGTGTCCAAGTTTAATAAGAGGTTTAAGACTCCTGCTTCTGTTACAGTAAGGGTTTCTAAATTATTTCCTGAGCAAAAACTAACACGAGGCTTAATTCCGTTGTCTGTAGTGAAAATAGAAGTAAAGTAGTTATTCAGCGTGGTTGCAATATTTCTGTTTTTCTCAGGAGAAGCTTGGTTATCTTTTCGTGATTTAGGGTTCAGGTGACACCAGAACTTTTGGGGAGCAACTTTTAAGAAACGAGTCAGCGTATTAGTAAAGTAAAATGTTTTAGCTGTTTTTATTTTGGTTTTTAAATCAGTGATGGCCGAGTTTATTTTTTCAATTCTTTTTGGTGATGGATGGCGTTTCTGCACTTTTTTCAGCCGTCGAACTTTTCGCTTGGCATGAATTACGGTTCGAGTTATCCATGGATTACGTTTGCGTATTCTCTTAGTCTTGGTAGGCACATAATTAGTAACGCAATATGACACAACGTTTTTGAATCTCTGCCACAATGTTTCTATGTCAGTATTGATGTCATCTGAGAGTTGCTGAAAAGGTGTTAGTTCATGTGATAAAGTATCAAGTATGGTAGTGTCGTCAGCTCGGTTGTAGTCTGGGTACGTTATTGTAGATGGAAAACAAGGGGCACTATGATGATGCGGGACAGAACACATTACAAGTTTGTGATCAGACAGGCCATTTAAAATTTCAACCTTTGTTTCTGGACAGGAGAAGTGACTACTCAGGAAAACTAAATCTAAAACATTGGAGCTGGTTCCTTGCACACGTGTGGGTTCGGTTACAATTTGCGAGAGGTTAAAAGAAAGCATTATATCAAAAACAACATCAGCGCAAGGTGTGGTATGGTGCAGTGTATTCCAGTTAATATCAGGAAGATTGAAATCCCCTAAAAGTATTAGTCTCGCCCCTTTAACATGATGCTGCATATAAGTATACAATGAATGAAGTATGATAGGATCAGAACAAGGACTAAGATAGACGCAACCCACAACAATTGCAGAATCAGAAAAGCAGAGTTTCCAAAAATTGCTTCAACCCCCTCAAATTCAGGTAACGTAACGAAATGTATATCTTTTCTTATCACTAATGCCACGCCTTCGCCTCGCGTCAGCCTGTCCTTGCGTGCTATGGAGTAGTTGGGGGGAATTACTTCAAAGTCTTTGATTTCTCTTGTCAGCCAAGTTTCTGTTATAGCCATGAATTCTGGCTTTAAACCTAATAATAAAGATTCCAAGGGATCGAGCTTATTGATAATACTACGCGCATTAATGTTCACGAAAGTTATTTGGGACGTTGTGGACGGCGCGTGCGTAGAGCCCGTGTACTTGTGTCTTGGTTTTTTGCCTCGGTTAGTAAAGGTGTAACCCGATGAGCTGCAATTGGTGACACTTCACATTTTTCGTTGTCCCAAAAGTACAATTCACCGTTTATCTTTAGTTTGTCGAAAACCAGCGACACTTTTTCACCGCAATCTTTTTTTGGTTTCCCGTATTTCCATAGCTTTTTTCTGATTTCGCGGACACGAGGCGAAAAATCTTCACTTATGGTAAACTCGGTGCCCTTTAATTTGTGGCAGTTGCGTAAAATGTTCGTTTTGTCCCTGAAATCTAGAAGCTTCAGTATTATAGGCCTTGTTTTGTCTTCTGCTGGTCTACCTAGTCTGTGAATGCGTTCTATTGCAACTTCTTCCAGTTTTAAGGATTCTTTGACAACTTTTTGATTCACAGCTCGCTCCAGCGAGTCGCTATTTTCTTCTTCCTCTTCAGGCATGCCATAAATTATAATATTCGATCTTCTGGAGCGGTTTTCGAGATGGTCTACTTTTAATTCCAGAGACAATACGAGCTGCTGAAGATTTGCAACATGCTCAGTACATGACGAAAGCTTGTCTTCAAGTAGGGTAAGACATTCTAGTTTGTTGTCTATCGATGTTAACCTTTCTTCTTTTATTGTTTTTATGTCATCGGCTATCTGCCGTAGCTGTTGAGAAAGTTCTTTCATATCAGGCCCAGGATTTGTCTCAACGTCACCCGCAAGTAGTAACAATTTCAATATATGCACCACATCGCACACTGTATCAAGAAGTACATTCTTTCCATGCCAAAATTTTTATGTTCTTCATATTTACGTCTTTTAATTTTCTTTTGCCTCTGATCGAGCTCTCATGTAGCTCGAAGATTGCCGCGGCTGCCGGTTGTCGCCGAACAAGCCCACTTGTGGCTTCGGCGCTTCCGTTTTTTTTTTGTATGTTCAGATTATACTGAATAAAGATTATTATTATTATTATTTCAGATTCCAAAACAGCAATTAGTAACTATGCCAATCGCAAAATCCACTCTCCGACTCCCCCCAAATCGCCTCATCACCCTCCTCTTGTTCCCTGCCCACAGCGAGCACCAGGCAACAAAGTAGCTCACACCCAAGCACTCGTCGACCGGGCTTTTGAAAGTGACCTGCCTTCGTCTCGCAGTGCCAGGGATCGACTTCGCAACTACCACGACCTCATCCTGTTATATTGAAATTGCCGCCTAATCAACCATGCACTGCATAAATCTCTTCCAAAAAGCGACCAGACTTTCCGGTGCAGGCTTCAAACGGCCACAGTCCCGACCCTTTTCCTTTCCGATCCCTTTCCCGCGGTGAAACGTCTCCTCACTGTCACTTGTGTCCTAGCACCAGAGTAGAATTTATGAACTGCGCAACTCAGTCTCCCGTGGTAAGGGTCAGGTCATCAGGAGCTATGGGAGGCTGCCTGCTCTGCGGAGCTCGCTGCTGGTGATACAGCCTCTGAAAGTGGGCTGGGCCCGAGGGGTCACCGAAGCACAACAGTGCCCAGCCATCTAGAGCGGCCCGAGGGCCCATCGTCGTCCTGCTCCCTGTCCCCCCCCCCCCCCCCCTCACTTGGTTCCTTCATGAACCAATAAATGTGTTACCTACCTACCTTAAAAGGACTGCATTTTACTCACCATGTGACACAGACAACAAAATCCAGTTCCTAGAACATTATTTGTTTTTTTTTTTTGTGATGTCCATGTTTCTGGTCCTACAGTCACAGATCTACAAAAAATCTGTAAAAGTTCCCATTATAAGATAGTGAGACGTAGCCACATCATGTCCAGTTTTTTTTAACCCTTCTGAAGTCATGGGTTCATCGAGTTTCCAACATTAAGTCAAGCGGCTGGAATGTGTTGGCGACCCAAAGCATTTAATCCTAGCTCGAGTGAAGGCATTCTCCAAACGTTGAAGAATACTGCGCTAAGATCAACTGCATCCCTTTGTCATTCCTTATTTTCACTGTCGCACAAGATCAAGAAGGTGACATGTAGAAGCAGGATACGTGTTTTTTCAACGCTTTCTAAGATGCGAAAAGTGTGTCCCCTGCTCTCAGGAAGAAAGACAGACAAATGTAGGGCAGCATATGCGATATAAACTATCAGACCAAGTTCAGCAGATGTGTCTCCGAGGTCATCTAGCAGGTCTTGCAGGCAGGTGTACTACATCGGCCAAAGCGGCCGGTGCTTCACTGAGCGAGCTTTGGGACATGGAAGATCGATGCGCACCCGTACGGGTGCGCATCGATCTACCACTGCATTGCAAAAGTTGCGGGAGGCGCTGCTGCTTATGGAGAAGAACACGTCTCTCTCTAACGCGAGCAGCCAAATGAAAGGGAGGTCACCGAGGCTTTTCTTATTGCCAAAACAGGTGACGAATTCGTTAACTAGCCTTCAATATCGCTCCCGAGACAAGAAATCGAATTTTTAGAAGGCTATGTTAAGGTTTCACGCCGGCACTGATACAGCTGTGTTCTTTTAAGTGCTATTATCATTACGTTGAGCCTGTTTGGTGCCAGTGTATTTATTTTTATGTTCATCGGCCTTATAAGCCGCCTGTGTTCATAAGTAATATCGGTTGGAAGTCTGCGCCTTGGCTGTGCTTATGTGTACTTTGTGCCGATCTTTGCGTAGTTTTAGTCGTTCGCTTTAAATGAACCAACTAGCCTGCCAGAGCATCCCATTTCAGTATATGGGAGAGGCCGCCCTTACAAAAATGACTTTTGAGCTTCAGTTGACGCCTTGTTGAGCTCCTGTTGAATCAACTGGAAACCAACATGAACTCAATGTATGTTGAGCCTACTCAACACCTGCTACACGGAATTTTTGTTGGGTGTAGTCAAGAGATTTACTGTTGAGCAATTTCTGTTGAATTTAAGTTGAATCATCTCAAGGCAGCCGTTTCTAAGCCTGACTAAATGAAATCATTTCGACATGCATCGTGTAAACAGAATCTGATCACATTACACATATTAAGAACGCATGCAGCACATATACACATATAAACCGCTCAAAGTCATTTTCTTGCATAGAAAAAAGTGCAATATGCTCATTCAGGCATACCTACTTTGGAGGATTCGTATGTGCTCTCATAAAAAGGGCACTTAATTAATGCTTTATTTAAGTTGTTTATGAATGAATCAATGTCGTCAAATAATAGACCGTTGCATGTGAACTTGATTACTTCTACTACACATTAAATAAATAAATATTAATAGCAATAACTGACATAACTTTGCTCATCGGCAGGCCATAACCTGCGCTGGTCCGGACACCCCTGAGTAGGACTATATAAGGGCGAAGCCGAGGTTGGACTTAAGATCGTGAGATGAACTCTGTCAGTTCTTCCTATAGCCTCGTGTGCAGTACTGTCCTATGCTCTTTATCTGATGGATGTGCAGGGCTAGGGTGTATGTATGTATATATATTTATATATATGCGTGTTTGTGCGTATGTGTGGAGCACTACGTCCCAGGGGATGGCAGCTTCACGTTAACGAGAAATTGCAGCAATAAATATGAATATATCGCCGAAAGTTGCATTGGTAGTCGGTCCATCTAGCGCAACCCGAATGTATTCCCAGGATTTTTTTGCTTTTTTACCCCAGCCAAGATTCAGAATGGCGTGTTGATTCACTCCCGTAATTCCAACATGAATTCAACATGAACGCAAAGCAGAAACTTCATTGAGAATGCTCAACTCTAGCACAGTGGCCACTTTTCCAATGAGTTTCAACTCGGCCTCAATAATTCACTAACACTAGCCCATCCTGGTCACAACAAAAATTCAACATGGCGTGTTGAGTCTGCTCATGAGAACTTCAACACTGTCTCAAGAAGCATTTTTGTAAGGGCGTTGCGCCGCTGTGGGCGTAGTCAGGCTGATGATGATGATACCTATTTATAATAGTTCTAAATTTAACGTTTAGATGAAAGTTAACCAGATTAGCAATTAACATGGTGAACCTTTTTTTGCTGACGTTCGCCAACACTCGTATTACTATGCTGCAAAAGCCTTATTTCGCGTCATAAAGCATACAGTTAAATCTCAGGGGAGCCCCGCTGGTGTGTATCACGCATCAAGCGCAATGTTCGCGAGTACCACGCTCAGGCAAAATCATGTGAAGCCCTGCTGAACGCCAATGCCTTTTTACCCTCCATTTCAATGTGCTCTTAGCTGGGCTGTGCGCTCTATGGAGACAGCGAGCGGCGTTGTTTCATGTTCTTCTGTGACGGAAAGAGGCGCTCAGGAAAACTCCACGAGATTTTCGTTCTTGGCAAAAGTCAGTTCTCTGAATCTCTCTTGATGTGTTGGTGTTTAGGCGACAGCAAAAGACGCTTTATTTCCTAAGATAATATAGAGGGTTTTAACGTCCAAAATGGCTCAGGCAATACGATGCACCGTGATGGAGGGCTCCGGAATATTCTGACCACCAGGGATTTCTTTAACGCGCACGTATACATGCACTGACACAGTACACGGGCGTCTAGCATTTTGCCACCATTGAAATGTAACCGCCGCAGCCGTGATCGTGATTGCTAAAGAAGATTGAACCTGAGAACTGGACATTTTTCGCCGCCACCCGACTGAGTCTCCTTACGTCAATACCAATAAGGACGCCGTGGCCACCGTTTGTAGATGAATGGCCGTGTCGCCCTTAAACTCAGATCAGCGCGAAAACGTTCATCTGTATTGCATCTTCTTAAACGATCCCTTTTCGGCTCTCTTTTCTCACCGACTCTTTATTTTGTCCCTTTAGGGAGGGGCGCAAAAGAGGAAGGACTCACCGTCCAGCTTGATGGAGTGCAGCTGCCGGAGCATGGGCCTCCAGGGCGCCGGCGAAAGCGTCTTGAATTTGTTGCGGCTGAGTATGACGCTCTCAAGCACCGGCATGTTGTCAAACATGTCGTGGGGCAGGGACGTCAGCTTGTTGTCGCTGCATGAAAAATAACAACCCAAATTGAAGCTGTGCACGCATACGAACGGAAGCTGAGAGCGCTCCTTTTGGAAAGGGGTGGTTCTAATGAGTGCGCTACCACTGAAATCCCCCGTCTCCAGTTTCGCCGATGCCATTTGTCCGAAACCTCTCGCAGGTGGAAACCTGCCCTCCGGTTGCGGGAAACCTGCTAGTAGGATTTCTGGAGAAATATGCAAAGTACTTTATGGCTAAACATTCTGTGGCCGAAGTGGGTAGCTGTTCACTCCATTAGGCCACTTGCTGCGACATGCTAACTAGGGCGAACAAAACAGCGGACAGAGGCAGAGAAGTAGATGGCACACACGCTAGACATCAACTGTAGACGGTCGCGTGTGTCCCGTCAGCTTTTCTGTCCGCTGTTTTATTCGCCCTAGTCCACATGTCGCGACCAGTGTCCCAGCATCAACATGCCCAACATTGTTGTTTTGGCCATTAGGCCACTACGTCATCACCGCAGCGGGCATCCCGCATGTTGGCACGCGACATCAAGGAACTCTGCTCCGCCGGTTGCGGCTTGGTGTAGCGTACACTAAAAGCTATAAACACAAGATTGGAGTCGAAGCTAGTCCGAACAGCTTCAACTGCAGCCATTCAGAGACAACCCATCACATTATCTGCCAGTGTCCTCGCTAAACTGATGCGAGGAGGATCTTGAAAAATACTCTGAGACAGTTGGATGGACGCCCTCTCTTGAGGAAACTAGCCTAGGCGCCAGGGCCAACCTAACTCATGGCTGGTGTGCAATGACGACTGTTCTCAAGTTTTTCAGTGAAATAGGCCTAGATTCCCGTGACTTGTGCGTGCTGTGCGCGTCTACATGTGTCCAGTGAGGGCCACACATGTGAATAAGCGTTTGTGCCGGGGTGTAAGAGGGTGCAATGCCCTTCTCTGCAACCGTTCGCGTGCGCGTGAGTGTGTGTGTGTGTGTGTGTGTGTGTGTGTGTGTGTGTGTGTGTGTGTGTGTGTGTGTGTGTGTGTGTGTGTGTGTGTGTGTGTGTGTGTGTGTGTGTGTTTTGCTCTGCAGTGGGCGCAGAAAGGTTGATGATGTTGATGAGGGCAAAAGCATAGTTTTCTTCTAAGCGACAAAAACATTTTAGAACAACCGACATTTGAAGACCCAAATTAGCGCTGTCGCTGTTGTCGTTGCTTGTGAAAAAAAATGGCAGATACCAGTAGTGAGAGAGTGGCTGTCACAGTTTGCTGCAGACCCAAGAAGAAGAAAAGTTAGCACGGACTTAGCTCCGGTAGCGCCTCTTTTGTATTTCTTTCGCTTCGTCGCTTAATGGAAAATTGTGTTCTAGCACTCGTTCGCGCTATAGTTAAATACTTCAAAACTCTTGCTGAAACAGACACAGAGGCCGGTATCAACGTTCCGACACTTCTCGAATTTTTATGCTCATGTCGTGTTTGGTTTATTGGTGTTTAACGTCCCAAAGCAGCTCAGGCTATGAGGGACGCCGTAGTTAAGGGCTCCGGAAATTTCGACCGCCTGGGGTTCTTTGACGTGCACTGACATCACACAGTACACGGGCCTCTAGAATTTCGCCTCCATCGAAATTCGGCCGCTGCTTCATGCCGTGTGTCTTCACGTGTGGATCACGCCAACGTTCGCACCGAGGACGATCAGCTATTCTCTTTAATGCTAAACAAAATCTGCTCGATCACTTCTTTCTGCTGCCACATTTCTTTTCATATTGCCATGTATCATTGTAGTGTCCGTTCGTTCGCGCTCAAGGCCGCAGGAAAGGGCTGTTATCATTTTTGTTCATGACGCGAGAAGCGACCGGACTAATCTCGATTGATGGCAGCCATGAAGAGCTGCATCTACGTTTTTCCAGATTACTGTAGATGATCTCGACCAGTTATCTCGAAGTTTCCTTGCCGGCTTTAAATTGTGCGATGCCGCGAGCGGTGGGCATTCGTAGTTCGACGACTAACGAGCACGTTTGTTGCTTACGCCGCCGCCGAGTGATTCTGTTCTTTTGAGGGCGCAAGTCAGCCCAAATAAAGAGCTTCGTTTGCAAGTCTTGCTCGTGTCTTCCTGACCGCTGGACTGCCATGACTACAACGTGACAATATGCTGTTCTCAGCAAATCGATATTAGAAATCAAGGTTGCTGTTAAAAGATAGCTTGACGTGTCACTACGACAATACGGTTGAAAACTATTTCTTGCAGGAGTTCCCGCAGGTAAGCTGCATGAATATTTTCTTGTGGTTTGTACTCGTTCGGTCCACACATGCAAAAAGTGGCCGTCATTACGCGGCGAAGGCAGCGCTGCCCACGGATAAATAAAACTGTTTTAATCGCGGCTGCTGCAAGATGAAGCACCTGGGCGAATAATCGTTCTAAAAATGGGTATCACCCTGCCGGTTATAAGAGGGCGCGTAATGAAGTTTCTTCAGTGCTTAGAGAAGGGAGGCGAAACACTTTGAAAGTGACTTCTTGAGTCGACAAATAACCGATATAACGCTGCGTTCGTTGTTGGTGAAAGAAGGGTCGGCCTCAAAAAGGCACCGTTAAATGTTTTGTTCCTTCATGTTTTTCGCCAGTTCAATGGATTCTCTCTTGTGCTCTATATAACTAGGGTGGCGATAAGGGCAGTTATTATCGGTCACAACCGAGGGTTGATTCTGCCTTTCTGCTGGAGTCCACTGAAGACGGTATTCGATACATTTCATTTACTTTTAAAAGTTACACCGGCTTCTCTCGTCCCCGTCAACTACTTCCAAAGCTGTACCTGCAACGATTGTCCACAACGTTTCGTCCTGTAGCCCCAACAACGCCGGGCTCTCCGTTTTAAACCTTGGCCTCAATTTCAACTGTGGACCTACCCTGGACGCTCAAGAACTGCTCTGTGCTGTGAAGAACGCTGTTAATCAAGTGGACACGGCACGTCGAGATGAAGCAAGGACCCGTGCCATCAGCGTACTCTCCAAGTACCGCCCGGGACGATTCCTGCCCCCTCTTACTACGGAACAGCTCCAAGCTGTGAAGAGCCTTGTCTACAACAAGGAACTCGTCATACTTCTCGCCGACAAAGGCAACACCACCGTCCTTTCGGAGCGAACAGACTATATAAGTATGATGCAGAACCTAGTTCAAGATGGCGCCACCTACTGACGATTGGACGGGAACGAAATGCGACTGACTTCATCGAGAAGGTAAGCGACATATCATCGGACGACAACGAACTCCTAGCCTCGTTTGACGTCAGGTCGCTTTTCACGTGCGCCCCTGTTCACCTTGCCATACAGTCGAGGACAAAAGTCTCCGGACCACGCGTTCCTCTGACCAAGCCAATAGCTCTGCTATTTGTCGGCGACTGGAGACCACACTTCTGGAGGTAAAAGTTAAATTTTCGTTCTTTCATCCCTATAAGTCCAGTCTCCAGCCGCTGTCTGAGAGTAGAGCTATAAGCTTCGTTTGAGGAACACGTGGTCCCGAGACTTTTGTCCCCGACTGTACAAGCCTGCTCTTCTGCCCCCGAGTCTGACAGATCCTTACCTGAAAGGATCCCTATTGACGTTCCTGACCTCTGCACGACTCCTACAGTTCTACCTCAGCAGCACATATTTTGTATTTCAAGGCTTGTTTTACCGTCAACTTCAAGGCACTCCTACGGTTGCCTCTATCTCCGTTACCGTCGCGAACCTCAACATGGAGTCTGTCGAACGCCGGGCACTTGAAACCTTTGCTCACCCGCCAAAAGTTTTCCTCAGATACGTAGACGACTGTTTCTGCATGATTAAAAACGACGCTTTGCCTGCCTTTTCGTCGCATTTGAATTTCATAGAGGATGCCATATATTTCACCACCGAGGTAGAGGCGAACGGTTCGTTGCCCTTTCTAGACGTCTTGGTGAAACGCTATAGTGACAAACTATCATTTATCGTTTTTAGGAAACCCACCCACATGGGGCGTTATCTCAACTTTAGATCGGTCCACCCAGCCTCACATAAAAGATCGGTTGCTGCCACCTTATCGAAAAGGAGCCAACGCATTCGCAGTTCTCCCGAAGACAGGGCAAATGACTTTGACATGGTGCGGCAAGAACCTTTCCCGCAATGACTACCCGACATCTTTCGTGGCATCGGTCGAAAAACAGCTGTGTCGACCAGAAAGTGAAACTGCTGTGTCTTCCCCCCTGAAACGTGCCGCTGCTCCCTACATCCCCGGAATCAGCGAGGCGTTGGCACGCATTCTGCGCACCCTCAATGCTGACATTGCTCACATTCCGACCAGAAAACTGCGACATGCGTAACGTCAACGTAAAGGACATTCTCCCAAAAGAAAAATATCGCGGCGTGGTTTACAGCAATCCCTGCTCCGACTGCGGCTGCGTCTACATTGGCGAAACTGGTAACTTCGAAAGGCGCCTAAAAGATCATCAAAACGACGTTAAAAACAGAAAAGTGGATTCCAGTGCTATCGCCGAACACTCCATATCGAAACAGCACGTTATCTACTGGGGCAAGGCACACGTCCTCGCGACAGAAAAGAAGAAATTCCCTAGCCTTCACCTGGAATCTTTGATGACACAAACGACCTGTCACACCTTGAACCGAAACTGCGGAAATCTGACAACTGCTTACGCACGCTCCCTGCGCCCCCTTCTCAAGCATACATAAGCTCGCGCACCCGCGTCTCGTTTCTTTACCGTGAACGAGGCTCCTGTATGGGAGCCGAAACGTCTTTTGTGTATTCTTTTCTGTGTTGTGGTCGGCGTCTGCAATGCCACGTTTTACATCCAGCTATGCTGGCACGTCCACCTCTGCGCAGACATCTGCGCAAAACAGCGTGTCTGCTATAGTGTATATATGGCTGTTTATAGCAGAAAAAAAATCTTAAGATTTATAAATACCAATTTTTATTCTTGGTGCCCGGTAACAGCAAAGACAATGTATTATACAATGGAGTGGCTGAAATTACTTATCATCAAGCAGCATTTTTCATAATCGAAGATGTGTTTTCGGGCCGAAAGGGTCGTATTCACCACTTTCCAAATTTTTCCTGCGCTGACAACGATTCGGTTGTTGACGCCCTACGTTTTCATTGTGATTGTTACAAGCGCAACACTTGTAACGTGGATGACCTGTTGATTGTTTTTCAAACGTATTGTTTGTGATTGCATTCAGCATTTTGTCCCGGTGATAACCAGGAAGACAGATAAACCCAACCCCTGGATTACGCGAGAAACGCTGCAACTGGAGCGCAAGTCGAAGCGGCTAAAGAAAAGAGTTAAAAAGTGGAGCTCTACCAATTTAAAGGCAACAATTCAGGAAATGTCAGACAAAATAAAACCGTGGGTTCTAAACGATAAAGAAAAACTGCAATACGCAACTGCTGGCTTTCGTAAAAACTTTACCTGAAAAATTCTGGCGATCGATTGCACCGGTTTCTCGTTCCATCAGAAAGTTTACAATAAATGGCAAACCTGTAAGTAATAACGTCCGGGCTGCCTCAGTACTTAATAAGAACTATTAGAAAGATTTCACTAAAGATGACGGATGTCTTCCGCCCTTCAACGTGTCTCTTCCTGCTTGTGCCATTTAGCTGCATCCCGTGCAAAAATGCAAAACATGGTTTGAATTGCCACGTTTAATTTACCAGTTTCTTTTTCGCTTATGATCAAGGTGATGAGAATAGTTCGCTGTGATCTGCTTTTCGCCATGCCGCTGTGCCCTGCTCCGCAAGCCTGTTGCTGACTTGAACCAGACCGAGTACGTACAACGAGAAATCATCATTGTTAATTCTTTCACCGTATATCAAGGCCAATTTGCTCACTGAAAATTTCTAACAGTGCTGTCAGCTTCTTCTGCGAAAACGCGTTCCGCAAGCTCTTCACTCGAGGTCCGATGAGCGCGACAACCGCGCGGAGAGACTCTCGGAGCGGCAAATGGGGCGCAATTGTATGGCGCAAAACGCGGAGAGGTGTGAGAGACTGAACAGAGCAACAGGGAGGGAGTGTGCCACGTTTCCACCCTATTGTTCAGAGCGAGAACTTCTCCGATATCTGGGCCCGGGAAAAAAGTGACGCCCGAAACAAGGCGTCGCGTCAGCCCTGCCCGCTGGGCTGACTGACGCCCCATCACTCCCATTTGAAGGCCGATAGTATTGTTCTGTCCGTCTGGCAAGATATCCTGTCAACTTTCCGGCGCCGAAAGCGGCGTCTTGTGGGGAACAAACACCGCCGTAGAGGCAACAACACAGACAATAAGTCGCACTTGATTGCCTCAGTGCCGACATCAAAAACCGGCCCACACAACAGAGGTCGCACTGAAGCGTAACAAATAATGTTCCCTCTCTTTGAAAAATTCAGGAGATGACATTCACCGGCTAATTTCGACCACCTGGACTTCGTTATTGTGCACTCACGTCGCATAGAACACGGGCCTCTAGCATTGCGACGCTATCAAAATGCGACTGCCGCTGCGGGATCGGGCAGGTTGCCGTTGGTGGCTACTTAGCGCCAAATTGGCCACTTTACGACCCCATCCGCCGATGAAGATTTCAGCATGGCTCCCTGGCTACTTTGAATATTTAGTTTGGCGCATTTGCTAGCCATTTTTTGTAGCAGTAACGTATGCAGTAGAAAGCAACCATAAAGGCGACCCATTATTTGCGAGCATTGCTGTCGTGGTGGCCGATGCGCGCGCGTCCTTTAGGCCGGCAGGGATGGTGCCGAAGGAGCGGCCGTGTGGATGGGGAAACGCTGCGCAACTAGAACACGACAAGCGCAATGCCGTCGAGAAAATACTTGTGCAGCCCAAGGCGACAGGGTTTCTGTTGTATGCCTTCAGCGTGCCGTCTCAAGTGCAAAGCACACGTGCCGGGGGGAAGAATGGCGACAGGACAAGAAAGCTGGGTGGATGCCAAGGTAGCCGTTGACTGTGCTTGGGTGGAGCTAATGAGTAATTACTTCCTTATCACACATCTATCCCACATTCGAGTATTCCCCTGAACATTGGATCAACACCGTTCCCACTTCGAGTTGTTGATCAATTAGCTCTGGTCCCACCATCTGCTAGCAGTATAAGTTAGCGTTGTTGGTAGAGCGACTGCCGTGTACAGACGGTGTGCCGGGTTCAAACCCCGGACCATAACGAATATTCTTAAACTACAAAGTTTATGTCGAATCTCTACGCCTTTCCCACCGCACGGTAGCGCTTGAGTGAATCCTAGTGGGTAATTACTCCCTTATTATAAATCTACTCCACCTTGGGGTATTCCCTTTAAGATTGGGCCAAGAATACTCTCTATTGTAGACAATCCTGGTGCACACGCACTGAACTTCTAATTCTTTATTTATTTATCTATTTGCAGTGTGCCTGTGGTTTGAAGATGATGATGATGATGTCCTCAGGCTTAATGGCACCAAGCAAAAGGCACCAAGCTAGCTCTTGCGCTTTTTATTCTTTTTCTTCTGTTGATTCAAAATGTTATTTATTATTAATTATTAGGAACTGAAATCATAATATCGCTTCTGTTCTATCTGGCTATAAATTTGCCCCTACGAATGATGTCATGGCTACTTTTGGCTACTTTTAGCTTCAGTTATGGCTCCTTATAAATATTCCCAACGACAACCCTGTCGGACACCGTACCTACTGAGCCACCGCGACGGCGTTCGACTTGCGCGCGCGCGCGTGTTTGTTAGTGTGTGTGTGTGTGTGTGAGAGAGAGCGAGAGAGTGTGTGAGTGTGTGTGTGTGTGAGAGAGAGAGCGAGAGAGTGTGTGAGTGTGGGTGTGTGTGTGTGTGTGAGAGAGAGAGTATGTGAGTGTGTGTGTGTGTGTGTGAGAGAGAGAGAGAGCGAGAGTGTGTGAGTGTGTGTGTGTGAGAGAGAGAGAGTGTGAGTGTGTGTGTGTGTGTGTGTGAGAGAGAGTATGTGAGTGTGTGTGTGTAAGTTCGCTAGAAAATGATCAATTTATGCGCCAAACTGATACGGATGTCTCTGCTACTGCGTCTCTCATACATAGCCTGTGCGCAGCTTTGTGACAATAAATTTGTGCATTTTACATTACAACTTGCACTTCCTTTTTCAGCCAGACAGAGCTGTTACGAATTCAGCACATCTTTTTTCATTGCGCAACCACTTATTGATGGAATTACCCTCGTATGGGCGTTGTCTGCTTGCCTGAACACGGTTTCGTGGCAGGCTGCTCACCGCGTCAGGCGGCAGCCCGTTTAACCGCGAGAGGCTGCTCGGGAAGAGCAACCTCGGCCACGACCCAACCCAAGTGCCGCCGACTGGCAACACCTGCCACAGAACTGCGCACCTGCTGTCCACCGGGTGCCACTCACTTGCCACGGCGGTGTAGTCGATGGTAACCAGGCGAAGACCTGGGGCGCTAATCAGGCGGCACCAACACGCAATGAGCAGCAGCGGTTGGGAGAAGGACGTGATTCGAATGATGCTTGCACAGCTGCTTAACGGAAGAAGTTGGGGTGGTGATTGGGTGGTAACCTGGCACCACCTAGTAGGTCGTAGCTCCAACCGACCGTTCAAGTCATGTTAGCGCACACATCCGCATTTGGCCTAGTTATTCAAATCGACTGACATTTTTCCACACTGATAGACAACCTAGCTCTTTCTCGTTTGAGTAGCATCAACATCGAAGGGCGCGAATCAGGTTTGTATCACAAAGAAATGCTGTTATGTCTCTCACTGCTTGTCGTGAGTAGCCTGCATAATTTTTGCGTTCCTGCAGTGTTTTACCCGGCATGGCTGACAGTTATGCGCACTGACGCTAACTTAATTTCGGAAGCCAAACAAAGGACGATGTGTTGTGAGGAGCATTCCGGCTGAGTACACCGCCACAAGCGGTGCTGCTGCGTTCCTCGCCGGAGTTCCGGAGGCTCAGAGAATTATCGCTTATTTATTTGTTTGCTTATTAATGCGACAACTTTTAGGTGTTGCGAGAGCGATCCGCTTTCTTTGTAACGAAATTTCCAATTAGCCGAGAAGGTCGCGACGTCATCAGCATCACTAGGTGAAAAAAATCTGAGGACTAGAATTTTCGATTACCTTGCATTGGATTATCATAAGGGATTATACTAATCCGATCCCCTCTTCCACCTCAATCCACTCCAATCCACAATATTAACCCACTTCATTGACTCAAAAATGCTAAAGTGTAGTGAATCGTTTTCAAGCGTTATTTTATCACACATTTTTTTTCCCAGTTCCTACAGCTCTCTACCCTGCCCATAGACTGGAGGGTGGGAAAGGTGGTTTCGGCTCCTAAATGAGGTGACACCCATTCCTCCCATTATTATCGACCAGTTTTATAAACATGCATTCCAACTAAAATTATTGAATACCTAATTTGCTCGCATCTTATTTCCTCGCGACCTATTCTTTCTTTAACAACACACAGCACGGTTTTAGAAAATTCTCCTCCTGCGAAACTCTGCTCCTTTCTTTTACTAACGACATGTTCATTAATGCAGACCAACAACTTGATACCCAGTGTGTATTTCTGGACTTCTCGCGAGCTTTAGATTCTGTTTTCCTGATTTACTGACTATAGAACTTTCTCTACTTAACACTGAACCAAAGGTATTGGCATGACTAAAGGATTTTCTTTCTAGCAGGACTCAGAATGTAACCGCTAATGAATTTACGTCCAGAACTTGTTCCAAAATCTCCGGCGCACCCTAAGGATTGGTACTGGGTGCACTACTTTTTCTCATCGACATTAATGATCTTCCTGATTGTATCTCTAATTCTAACATTAGGCTGTTCACGGATGAGTGTGTTATCTACCTCGAAATAACTAATTCCAATTACCCCTCCAGCTTCAAGGTTGTTAACTACTATAAGTCTCTTGGCCTACATATTACTATCAATCTTTATTGCAACATGCATGTTGAATATGTCACTAACAATGCTAACCGAACTTTAGGCTACCCAAAACGCAGCTTTACATCAGCACCCACCTCACTAAACTTACTCTGTACAAAACACACGTCGGTCCAGAATTACATACGCCGACGCCGTATGCAATCCTCTTCATTCTAATCTCATCAGTTCCTTTGGGAGCATCCATACAATCCCGCCACCCTTTTTGTCATTGCAGCATCACGTCCATGAAAAATGCCCTTATTCTGCCTGACCTTTCACTACAACGCAAGTAATTTCGTCTATGTCTTTTTCATAAAATAAACTACTTTAATCTATTCCGGAAAGGCAACCTTTTCACCACACCCAGCTACTTCTCACCTCTGATCGACCATCAACACAAAGAAGTGCCAACTTGCAGTACTACCGTATTTTCCGGTGTATAAGACGCACCCTTGTATAAGACGCACCTGCCATATATGCAAGCTGTCACTGAAAAAGTTCGTATATAAGACGCACCCGTGTATAAGACGCACCCCAGTTTACCCAGTTAGGCTAGTGAGGCTTAATTAAACACGCTTGCGCGACTATCGCGAAATGCACCGTACCTGTGAGCAATTCTTCAGCAACGCTAAGTGATCGAAAAAGGCAACACTCACGCCATACCCGTCCACGTTTTAGCAAAAAAGAAAGAAAAAATGATACAGCTCCCCATATGTCCATAACAACATTTTATTTCTACTTGAAACCTTCGAAGTCTTCATCTTCAGATGCGCTATTAAAAGGTTCACCCATTTCTGGAAGCAACTCGGCTGAAACATGCACTACGTACACGGAGCAAAAAAAGTTGCAAAGGGTGACTAAAAAAGAACGCCGGCTTGTCTTGACAATGGCGAGAAGCGCGATTGTCACCATCTTTTGGCGCTTCTCATTACTTTTGCTTGGGGCCTCCGAAACAGCCGCGCGTTTGTGATCCCGGAAGTCGTCATCCCGCCGTTTCATGATAAAGATCACCTAGAATGTCGCGCACGGCGGTCCTGGTATTGAAGTATTAACCGTGTTACAACCGCGTTATTGGTAGTGATATTTTTTAGGTGAAAAAAGCTTGAGCATGAACCGGAGTAATCGATGAACTCGCAAAAAAGATGAAAAATTCGCATATAAGACGCACCCTTGTATAGGACGCACCAGCAAGATTTTCGAAAAAAAGCCGCGTCTTATACACCGGAAAATACGGTAATTCGTACCATTCTTGTAGTCGAGGGTTTGACGGCATACCGACTGGTCAGGAATCATGGTGATGAGGATTGCTGGTCACTGGCCAAAGTCAATAAAGATGGAAAGACGTTTCGGGAGCGCTACGGCTCCGTTTGTTCACTATGAAGCAATCGGCGCACGGATCCGTCCTTTTGTAGCACTCAGTAGCCATCGTCCCTGAAGACAACGACATGCTCGTGTCTTTCGACGTCTGCTCACTATTCACCAGCGTTCCGGTCAATCTGGCCGTTGAAGCTTGCAGGCAACGCCTTGAAGATGAAGACTCGTGGCAAGATCGGACCCCTTTCGACGCAGCAGAGCTATGCGAGCTATTGCGCTTCTGTCTCGCTAACACCTATTTTACGTATAATGGCACCTTTTACCAACAGAGTTTCGGCACAGCAATGGGAGCAGCAATTTCGGTGACAGCGGGGAACATCACGATGGAAGTCATCGAAAAGAAAGCCCTAACTACTTTCCAGCCGCGACCAAAAATATTTCTAAGATACGTAGACGACTGTTTGTGTGTCCTGGAGCGCAAGCACATGGCCCTTTTCCTGTACCACCTGAACGCCATTGAATCCTCAATGAAGTTCACTGTTGAGGAGGAAACCGACGGCTGCCTCCCATTTCTGGACACCACGGTAACCCGTACTCCGACTGGCCTTTCATTTAATGTTTACCGCAAACCTACGCACTCTGGAAGATACTTACATTTCAGTTCTGTGCACCCAGTCGCTCACAAACGGTCTGTGGTTGTCTCCCTGATCAACCGTGCCAGACATGTCTGCAGTAAAGATGGCAATCTAAAGAGCGAAATGAAAATAATAGAATCCGATCTGCGAAGAAATGGCTATCCTCTTTCCTTCATCAGGAACACCGAAATCAGAATGCCAGCGAATCAGCCTGCCTCCGAAGAAATCGAGAGCACAGAAAAACCAAAAGAAAAACGAGCTGCTGTCCCATACGTAGCGGGAATTAGCGAAGCGCTTGCACGTATTTTCCGCAAGCATGGTGTCAACATCGCGCACGTCCCCGCTGGCAAGGTACGAACAGAACTGGTGAATGTGAAGGACAGGCTCCCTTGTGAAGGGTTTCCAGGCGTAGTGTATGAAATTGACTGCGCCGATTGCTCATCAATATATATTGGTGAGACAAATGACTTTAGGAGACGCCTTGGAGAGCACCAGAACGACGTCCGAAACCAGAAAGTAACATCTAACGCCATCGCCGAGCATGTGCAAGAATCCGGCCACGAGATTAACTGGGATCAAGTAAAGATATTGACAACAGAAAAGAACACATCAGCACGGCAGAATCTTGAGTCGCTTATCATACAGACATCGTCTAACACACTAAACAGGACTCTACATCCTATCTATGCTAAATCATTAAAAACGCTACTGAGTGCTACAAAAGGACGGATCCGTGCGCCGATTGCTTCATAGTGAACAAGGGAGCCGTAGCGCTCCCGAAACGTCTTTCCATCTTTATTGACTTTGGCCAGTGACCAGCAATCCTCGTACCATTCTTCCTTTTTTGCCAAGAACAGCTGCTGAATGCAACCGCCTTCCCGCCTCCACAGTCTCCATTTGGGATGCCATTCACTTCGGGATCGCGGCTGATAGGGCCTTGTAGTTTTTTTGTTTGTTCTGCAACTAATGCAAAAAACAACACTGCTTTCTGTAGTGTCTATAGGCCTTGAAATTGTGCATAATAAATAAATTGTAAGTGAATAAATAAATGAGCAAATAAATTCACACCAATTGACCTTAATTCATTTTCTCGGCTGGGCCTACTTGCGAAATTTGGGGGCCCTTTGGAACATTTGGGGATTGGCCAGCTTCCAAACTCCACCGCATTTTCTTGTTTAGAGTGTTGCTAAGAGGGCCCCAAGTTTTTGAAAATGAGCTCAGTCTTGTCACGCCGTCGTTGGTGTAGACGAATTCTCCAAGAAAAACTTGAGAATTAATTCATGTTTAAAAGTGCAAAGAAAAAGTAAGGAAAGAGACGGGAGTAGCATGCCATATAAGATTTCTAATTGGCTTTGGCAGCGCTCGTTCGCCCTCATCGCCTGAACTCGCGGCAAAACCAAATCATGCAGCCGCCAATGCCAGTCGCCGTGGAAGTACCATAGTGGACGCTCAAAGACGGAACAATGCCAAAAAGGAGAGGACAAAGCGCTGGCTAATGACACAGCTGTTGCCGCTGTAAATGCGCTGTGCTCTGTCAGTGCGCGTTTATGGAACCTCTCGCTGTCTAATTCATCGTGAGGGTACAATTAAACGAATAAAATAAATAAACAAATTTTCACCCCTTCACTACGACGTCTCCCAAGGCCGACGAGGAGATGCGGGACGTTAAATTTGACACACCGTGGCCACACGGAAAACACCACTTGATTCCAACACCGGTCAGGTCTTGTGGGAAATCAAGCCCTGCCCAACAGCCCTTCCTTAAACCCTCTCAATGGTTGGGCCTCCGTACCTGGTCGAGGGGGGGAGGGGGGTCACTGAATATGTCACGCGACAATGGGGCGTTCAGCGAAAGCCAATGACATAGTCATCATTCCCTATGGTCACGTGCTATTATTTTCCTCGCCGGCGTCCCCAGTGCTCGGCCGCAATCAGGGGCCGGAGTATCTGCCGATAGCGCCGTCGTTCCTGGAATGGTGGGAGTCGCACCATCAGCAACTCGACTGTTAACCCTGCGATGAGCTTGCGTGTCGCCATCGGAAAACAGAAAACAAAGTCTGGCGCCTCTTTGCCTTCTCCCAAAGCCGTTCCGAAAACGCCGCGCATGCAGGGTTTCGAGGAGTTGCCGTTTCGGTTCATTCGGTGCGGAGTTGTTTCTACAGCGCCCGTATGGACAGCACGGTCGAGATTTCTGTTCGCTTGCGGGGTTTTCCTTGTTGGTGAAAAATCTCAACGCCTCTAGGGATTGCTCTGTGAGCCCCCAGTCTAGGGGGAGCGTATCCCGCGGCCTGCCGCCCCTTTAAAGCCTCCTGCACTTCGAGTGCGCCGTTTCCGATTTCCGCGACAGAGCCGCCTTTTCTGCCCGCGCAACGCCCTCCACCTCGGGTACGCCAAGCGCACCTGAGGCTGATATCGCGCACGTGCGCTGTGCCCTGCGTCCGAATCTCGGCAAACTCCAGCGCACGTCGCCCGGAAGGCCCGGGGACGAGCACGAAACTAACCGGACCATTCAGAAACTTTCCGTCCGAATGAACAACAGTCCGGTAAAACTCGGTGCTAGACTCGTTCATTGAACACTGGCTGCAGCGCTATTAGGGAAACCACAGAGACGCGACAAAGAAGGACGCTCCTCTGTGTCGTGTGTCTGTAGTTTTCCTGATAGCGCTGCAGCCGCTCTTCAAAGGAAGTCCGAGCAGAATTCCAACCAGCGGTGACGCGATATAGCAATTTCATTTCCCGACGCCTCCGCGGCAACGCTTCGCACGGCACTGTGTAGTGATTTAGCTCTCGGTAACTGCAGGTCACAGACGGGGCCATCTTCCGTCCGTTCTTTCTGCGCTTCCAAATCAAATCAAATCAAATCAAATCAAATGCAGTTTATTTTCCGTCAGAAAGAAATCAACGGAGGAGGCTCGAGCAAAAAGTGAAACATGTCCACTTGATTGCGCTCAAGCCCCCTTTTACATGGCATGCAGTGACGACACACAGGTGGACATTATATAAAACATACTCGTGGAATATGGAAATATGAAACAAAGCAAGCAAAACGTACAAGGTTAAACAATATAGAGTGGTTTTGCAAAGCTCTCTTGTGGAACTTAAACAATTTTTTATATGTACAGCAAGTACGAAGACAAAACAAAATAAACTGTAGTAATTTACAAACAGAATGGAAAGTGCATAGGTACATATTCATAAAGGCAAACGGTTTTGCAACAGAAATGCATGTTATTATTTCAGGTGCACTAATTATTATGGGTTGTCTGATGCTTGCTCCGACAGGAAAGACCTAATTTTTGAAATACTAATGTGGTTAATGTCAATTCCGTTATGTTCAAGATTGTTTAAAAGTGTTGGTAATGAATGACGTAGCATTTGTTGCCCATAATTTGTCCGGGAATAAGGAACTTTCCAAGGTTCTGAAAAGCGTGTATCACGTACATGTGTTGTTCGAGTTAACTGTGCCATATATTTTAATTCTTGCTGGCTGTTACGAAGTTGTTGTTTGTATCTTTTTGCCAATGTATATAGGTATAGATTATGTACACTTGTTACATTAAGCTGCATAAAATATTCGCCTGTGTGGGCTTGCGAGTCGACCCAACATGCTCCGCTGATGCAGCAGTGCAGTGTAGGCTTGGCCTTGTTGTGTCACAGAACAATTTCTCTAAATTAGATCGGCGGTGCTCTGATTCGCAAATGACCATTAACACTAAAAGAACTAAGTTAGTGCGCTTCAGTACTCGCTGTCAATCATCTACACCATCAGCGATACCGAAATAGAGTCTGTTGAATCTTTCAAATACTTAAAGGGGCACCGCGATGATTTCCTCAGTACCAGTTAATATCATTAAATAGATTCATCATGCTTTTCAGAGACCAGAGCAAAAAGAATTATTAAAATCAGAGCATGCAAACGAAAGTTATTCCACACTGAAAATTCGAAATGAAAAGCTCGCACGAAAACGCATTTCACTCGCCCATTTCACTCACCCAGTGCCCAGATTGGGCGCTACCAATCAGAACCGCGCCTAGTGCACAGGCAGCGGAAGCGTGCATGCAGTTGTTGCTTTGTCGGGGCTGTAGACAGCCGCGAATTTTGACGGCGTCTTCCCCCCGTGTACGCGGCACCATAGTCAGGGCAGGGGTGACTAACAACAAAGGAAGCTCCCCGAAGTTTCTTTTTTTAGTCGGGCTGGAAGGCTGTCGGCAGTAGCCCCCCTCCCCCCCCTAACTCGACTCCCGTCTCCTGTCCGGCCTTTTTCTTCACAATTTTGGGCAAGGTGTGTGGACTGGCTTTTTTTTCGCTGCCGTCTTGGTATGGTCACGGCCGGTCTCGACGCGCGCTCTTTCTGGTTTGAGCCAACGTTTTTTGAACAGCGCTGGCCGCCACGAAGGTTTGAAGCGGAATGGAGAGTGTCGCCCCTAGCTTTCCCTGCTTCTTTCCAGTTTTTGTGGCATGCGAAAAGCTCTGAGTACTCAGAGACATAATATTTTGGATCCATCTCGCAAGTATACAGGGACAATATGCAAACTGGACGCCCAACCAATGAGAAAGGCAGAGCCCTATCTGGATGCCACCTCATTTCCGCTGCAGCAAATAGCCGCCGCGTTGCGACACCATCGGCTCGAAACAAGCATTTCTAGAGAAGATTAAAATATCAAATATTATGAGTTCCGTGATCTCATTGCGCGTTCAGGACTCACAATGTCCTTTACTCTGCATACAAAGAATAAAGACCCCATGCTTTATCTACGTCGCAGGACACCTTTAAGAGTGTATTTAACACCTAATCTGTCGTGGAGCACTCTATATAAATCACGTTCTTACAAACACACATAAAACTTGAGGTTTTATTCGCCGGTCACTTTGTAAAGCTAACAAAGACACACGGCTAATTGACTATACCGCGTTGGTCAGACCGCAGCTCGAATATGTGTGATTCATTTGGTATCCTCGTCAACAGTACCTTATTAACAAATCAGAGACACTGCAAAACAGGGCCAGTCAATTCATCGCGCGTCAGTACTCGCGTTTCTCAAGCGCCACCGCAATAAAAGAGAACCTACGTTGGAAAGCAGACGTAAGGTAACCGTAAGGTAAGACGTAAGGTTGCCTTTTTTCACTAATTAATTTTAACTCCGCACCGTTAATTAGGCCTACCATGCACACATTTTATTGACTTGACCACAAGAAAAAATGGAATCTCCATTTGCGCTAACAGCCGCGGTGAGATTTTCGTTTTTTCACGTGGCGATAAGAGGATGGAATGCCCACCCCCATTCGGCAGTTAACGCTATATTGACTGACATAAATTACTTTCAGTACTACAAGATAGTCTGACAGAGTAGGTGTGCAAGTTTTATCTTTTAACCTTTTGTTTGGCATACTTGGTGCCTTTATGTATTCTTCTTCAAAAGTTTGAGTAAGTTGCATCAATGCTTCCATGTTTTAATAGAGGCATATTGTATTTCTTATTGTTGACTGCTTAAACCTCTGTGATGATGTGGTCCTGCACGTTCTTTAAGGGTAGTTTTATTGCTATTTGTTCATTGTTTTCCTTGCGTGATGCCCCCCTTTTAATGCCCACCAGGACCTTTAGGGTAAATGAGTGAAAAAAAAAGGACAGGAAGGCTCCTCGACGTCGCCCCCTATTCTCGGCGATGAGAGACGGCAGATACAGTATGGTGCATCTTTGTCGTGATCCCCTACCTGGTTTCGGTAAAAACTGCGCACAGAGCTTGCCTATTGTGTTAGTAGCTTTTGTCTCGTAGCAAGTTTGACAGCGGTACTTACTTCGTTCACCCGCGCATGATTGAAACCCGTAATCGTTTCCGCCGACCGACCGATGAATGATATGAGACTAAGGTTTACAGCCTTGGAGAAGCAGACAAACAGGATTGACACTCTAGAACAAACAATATATGAACTCCAGGCGAAAATAACTGATTTAGAAGACAGGAGCCGCCGCTCAAACCTTATTATTTTTGGAGTAAAAGAGGAACCCGGGGAATCTGAGGCTGACTTGAAAAAGAAGGTTCTAACTGAAGTTTTTGCAGAAAAGCTTAATGTATCTTGCAGTTCTGTGGGCAGAATACACAGGCTGGGCAAAAAGGCAACAAACCGCCCTGTAATTGTGTTCTTCCAGGACTATAACGAAAAGCAAGAACTCTTTAAAAACTGCAAGAAACTAAAAGGCAGTAATGTTTCAATACAGAACGATTGTTCACGAAACACTTAGGAAGCGTAAATTACTGTGGGACAGCGCAAAAACAGAAAGGGATGAAGGAAAAAAAGTTACCTTGATAAATGACAAGCTGCGAATCGAAAAAATGCTTTACACCTGGGATGACAGCGATAACAGCAGAGTTCAACTCGGTGATAAAAACAGTTATCAAAGCAGAGACCGACTTTCACAACCTCGTGTTAAGGAATTTCGCTTACTTAATATCAATGCGCGTAGTATTGTAAATAAATCGGAGGCTTTGGAGGCTATGTTATTGATTCACAATCCACACGCCGTAGTTATAACCGAGACTTGGCTGAGAGATGATATTGATGATGAGACTGTTTTCCCCCGCTCTTATCAAGTTTTTCGCCGTGATAGAGCAACACGTGGAGGGGGAGTTGCGGTCCTGGTGAATCAAAACACAGAGGCACACACGTTGCAGCAAATAGCTAACCATGAAAGTGTGACTTTAAAACTGTCGTACGGGGGTAGATCGTTTGTGCTTTTTGCTGTATACAGACCACCTGATTCACCACCTCAATATTTATGTGATCTGGCCGATCACATGTCTAAATTTCGCCGTGATAAAATATACCTTGTCAGTGATTTTAGTCTCTCAAATATTGACTGGAATAGTCCCTTCCCTGGTACAAACAATGGCATAAATGCTTCATACATGCGTGATATTATGCTGATTCAGTATTTGCAACAGGGAGTTAAGCACCCAACGCGCATACACGGTGAAGCTGCATCTATTCTCGACCTCGTCTTTCTCAGCCAAGAAACAGAACGTTTTACTGTTTCAGTTGAAACTGGGTTATCTGATCACTGCATGGTGGTTTTTACTTGTCCCATTCAACAAAATGTCGACAGTGAACCTGCAAAAATTATTTCCGTGAAAAACTTCTCCAGAGCTAATGATGAAAGTGTTAGACTACTTCAGCTTACACCTTGACATATTTCGAGGAACTAATGTTGATGAACTCTGGAATAAATTTAAAGAAATCTGTACTTACTTCATTGATAACTACATTCCTAATGTAACAAAGAAAACGTGTAAAAAAACTCCTTGGATCACGCGAGAAATAATACATTTGAAAAGAAAAATCAAACGTCTGAAGCGTGGGGGTGCCTGTCGAAATATAGTTAAAATACATCAGGCTAACTTCACAAGCGCTTTGCGCCAGGCTAAACAAAATTACTTTCAGCATAGCCTGCCAAATTTTCTTCGTGACTCACCACATAAGTTCTGGAAATTTTTATCGAAAAAGGAAAAAACAATTACGCGCATTTCATGTCAAGGTGTGCAGCTTGCTGATAAATCGCAAATCTCTGAGGCATTCAATAAGTATTTTCAGAGTGTGTTTTCCCATCATGGTTTATTTGTTCAACCCAGTACCATGTCTCCCAACTCGACCCCCGACATTGTTTCTTCATCTGGTGTATTCTCCATGCTACTTAACCTCAAACCTAAAGCGTCCGCTGGACCTGACGGGATACCAAATATTTTTTTGCGCCGTTATGCAGAAGCCATCACAGAGTTCCTGGTTGTTATTTTCCGCAAATCATTTGAAACAGGAAACATTCCTTCCGACTGGAGGAAAGCGCGGATTGTGCCCGTGCTGAAAAAGGGTGATCCAGCCTTGATTGCTAATTATCGTCCCATATCAATAACTTCCACATGCTGCAAACTAGCTGAGCATATCATAGCTAACTACATAACTACATTTCTAAACGATAACAAGGTACTTACCCCCCGTCAGCACGGGTTTCGAAAAGGATTTTCCACTGTCACTCAGCTAACTTCTGTCATTCATACTTTTGCAAGTGTGCTAAATAGCGCTGGTCAAATGGATGTTATTTTTTTAGACTTCAGCAAAGCCTTTGATGTTATTTCTCATGCCAAACTAATTTACAAACTTGAACTTATTGGTCTCCCTAATTTCATAATTCGTTGGATTTCCTCATACCTTTCTCACCGCACACAATTTGTTTGTATTGATGATTGCTATTCAAACCACCTGCCGGTCACTTCAGGCGTCCCACAGGGAAGCGTCCTCGGACCTCTCCTCTTTTTGATATATATCAATGACATTATTAACGTTATAACTACCCCTGTTCAAATTAGATTATTTGCAGATGACTGCGTTTTATTTCACCAAATTACTTGCCAAGATGATCAAGTTTTACTAAACTCCAATCTTCAGAACAGGGTGTAATAAATGGGACATGAAGCTAAGCTTAGAGAAAACAGTATACATGACGATAACTAACAAAAAGGTATCTAGTGAAGCAGCGCAACGGCACAAGGCCAAGGGAAGAAGAGGACAAACACAGCGCACCGGACTTGTGCCGTTGCGCTGCTTCACTAGATATGTCAGACCAACTCGCCCACCAGTTCATGTTGTACAACAAAAAGGCTTCCTTCTCATTTCCTTACAATATTTCATCTCACGTTCTGACCGAAGTCAGCGAGTACAAGTATCTAGCAGTTACAATAACGAAAAACCTTAGCTGGAATAAACATGTAGCAAACGTATGCTCCTCAGCCTTTCGTAAACTCTGCTTTCTTAGACATAAACTAAAACTTGCCCCACCTGAACTTAAAAAATTAACCTACTTTTCAATAATAAGACCATCACTAGAATATGCGTGCACCGTCTGGGATCCCTACACTAAACGTAACATCGAGGCCCTTGAAATGATTCAACGCAAAGCCGTCCGTTTTATTTTTTCAAAGTATCGTGTAACTGACTCACCAACGACCCTCATGCGAACTCACGGTATTGAAACATTACAGCTGCGCCGGAAAATTCAAAGACTGAAACTACTTTTCTTACTAAAAAATCATAAACTGTCTATGAATGCAGACCCCTTCCTTAAACCTAACACTACGCGCCAAACACGAAATCATCATACACAATCATTAACCCCTTACAGTGCTAGGATTAACGCCTTTAAATACTCATTTTTTCCACGCACCATTGAGGAGTGGAACAGGTGTCCGCCAGATCTCTTAACCAGAGCTGATTCTTTTGACTCAATGTTTTTTTCACAGCATTTAAGTTGAGAGCCATTTATTTCTACGTTTACTTTTTGTATTTTGCATCTGAGCCTTGTATTTATTGCTGTATTTTGTGTTACAACTTGTATTTAACATTTTGCAATTTTGCTAATCCTATTCTTTTTTGCATATATTATGTATTCGCCCCTCCTGCTTGGGCCTACTGTAGGCCTGCAGTATGTTCTTAATAAATAAATACACTGAAATCCGGCAGCCCCGAGTTCCCGCTGAATAGCGGTGGTGGCGCCATCTAGGGACTTGTGCATCTTGCAACGCTCGTCTTGGCGCCTTTCACGCCGTGCCGCTTTCTCCTACAGGCAACAGAGAGCACCACAGCCGCCTTTCGGCGGCAATCCGGCGTTGGCGGCTTTCGTCTCGTCGATCTCGAGGCAGACGATGACGTGTTTCCATCATGCGCGGCTGAACCAGCTAAGTGCCGTTGGTATACTTCCGCGGAGAAAAAGTTCCCGCATTACCCACGCTCCGTGCTCAGCACTTTGACCACAAACCACCGGTGGCGGCCGTTGTGAGACGGAGGTTGCTCGTCGAGAACTCCCGCAAGCCTCACGGATAGTTGTTCGGGAGGCTGCATAATTTGCCCGTCCCTCCTCTCCCGCACAGGTAAGCAAAGGCAAGGAAGAGGATGGCAGGTAATAGCGCAATAATGAAATGCAAGGACGAGCGCTCTCTTGCGCTATTACGTATGCCATGCATTTGAACCAACTCGCCCAACTTTCTGCTCTAAGCAAGGACACAGCCTTCGCCTGCCAAGCCCTCCACACAAAGCTTTGCCACTTCCTCGTGCGTTCGGTACGATGCTGCCCCGTCTTGTTTTTAAGTTTTAACCCTCTGCGGTCGCTCAGTGGCGTTCGCCTGTTGAGCCGAAGGTATTTACGAGGACGCCCGTGCCAAGGATCCGCAGGTGATCGAAATTCGGGACTCCTCGTAATCGCTGCGGAAGTCATTGAACATACAGGGATCACGTACAGTCTTTGTGAAAAGTAACCAGGCTGCATGGTTTGCTTCTTATTCGTATTATAGAGCCCTCACGGCGTTCCTAAAGATCAAAAAGTTATTTGAAGGCGAGGACAGGGGTTCTTCTTACCGTACAGAGAGTCTAGCACACAACAACGGTTTAGACGCTGTTTTAGCGCAGTAACGCAATTATCTGAGTTTGCGAATGATATTTCTTGTTGTCTGCAACCAGGTTGGTGCCATTGTTATCAATTTCTGGAAAGAAGTTAACATTTTATTTGATCTGAACTGCTTGATAAACTTATTCCTGTACTAAATATTCATCATTCTGTTAACTCAATTTTGAGTTCTCCCATTTCGCTCCGAGTTCGTCGGTGTCCTTGAGTCACCTCTTTTCTCATATAGGTGAATTCATCATCATCATCATCAGCCTGACTATGCCCACTGCAGGGCAAAGGCCTCTCCCATGTCTCTCCAATTAACCCTGTCCTTCGCCAATTGCGGCCACCGTACTCCCGCAAATTTCTTAATTAATCTCATCCGCCCACCTAGCTTTCTGCCGCCCCCTGTTACGCTTGCCTTCTCTTGCAATCCATTCCGTTACCCTTAAGGACCAGCGGTTACCATGCCTTCGCATTGCATGCCCTGCCCAAGCCCACTTCTTCCTCTTGATTTCAACTAGGATATCATCAACGCGCGTTTGTTCTCTCACCCACTCCGCCCGCTTCTGATCTCTTAACGTTACACCTATCATTTTTCTTTCATAGCTCGCTGCATTGCCCTTAACTTAAGCTGAACCCTTTTTGTTAGCCTCTACGTTTCTGCCCCATAGGTGAGTACCGGTAAGATACAGATATTGTATGCTTTTCTCTTGAGGGATATTGGTAGACTGCCATTCATGATCTGAGAGAACCTGCCCTATGCACGCCACCTCATTCATTATTCTTCTAATTAGTTCCCTGCTATGATCCGGATTAGCTGTCACTACCTGCCCTAAACAGATATTTTATTTTATTTATTTATTTGAACATACTGTTAGTCCCTTCTTGGGACTGTTACAGGAGTGGAATTATAAATAACAAAGATGCAAGTCAACAACACAATAATACAAAAGCCAGCAATCAGGTTTAAAAGACAAAAAATCAGCATTCATATGCGGAATCACATCTAATGAAAAACAGAAAACGGAAGAAAGCCAACTCCGGCCTTCAAAACATGTGTTGAAACACGTCTCAAAGTATTCATTAATACAATCATACACTTGGTACATGATCGAGTGAGGGAAAAAAAAAAAACATAAGACCAATACAGACTATGGATAGTCTTCAAATCTGGCTTGATGACAAAACTGATGAGGCTGCAAGCTGCATGAATTTTTCTAAGGAATGCTGCGCAGTTATAGATTTATCTAGGGCGTTCCATTCCCTTACTGCTCCGTTCTCTTACTACTTCCAGCACCTCGCCACCAATTGCTAGCTGCTGTTCTCTGGCTAGGCTGTTGAATATTACTTTGGTTTTCTGCATATTAATTTTTAGCCCCACCGTTTTGCTCTGCCTGTCTAATTCATTGATCATGCTTTGCAGCTCATGTCCTGAGTGACTTAGCAAGGCAAAGTCATCAGCAAATCGCAAATTACTTTGGTATTCTCCATTAACTCTTATCCCTAACTGTTCCCATTTCAGGCCCCGGAATACCTCCTGTAAACAGGCAGTGAATAGCATGTATTTATGCTCATGATTGCATTTTATATAAAGAGATTAACTGTTCTGATGATCACGATAAACTCCAAGAGTCATCTGCTGGGTTTTGCAATTGGTGATGCACCTGGCTAATGAGCATTATTTTTCTAAAGCCGACTGATCTCTTTCTGTGGGAAATTTTGCCCTTCCATTTTTATTTACTCTTTCAGTGAGCGTGCCGTAGATAGGCTTTCAGAGTATGAATACCTTCGTGTACCTTGCTGTTATTTTTACGCTATCATGTGATAGCTAATAGCATTAATTACATAAGTTGCAAACCGTGAAACCAGTTAGGTTACCTAACAAGAACCCTAACCAATTCTGTTGATCCGTCCTGTTTTTGACTGCGCATCAGTAGCTTGGAACCCTTGTAAGTTGTTGAAGATTATCAGGTTGGAAGCAATGCAGTGGGATGTCATTGTTACGATCGGTACTTTTCACGATCTTCTACAGTTTCTTCCTAGAACCAAATCCCGCTTTCTTTATATTCACTGTGAAAAATCCAGGCGCTAAAATCCAGGTGAAAAATCCAGGCGTTTGTTAGCGCCTGGTTTTTTCACAATGAATGTACAGCAACTAGCTCAGCTTTCTGCCCTGTTTCTTTATATTGCCGCTTCAAATCATTGAAATTCTTGCATTGCAGCGTCAGTTCTTCGGCTAGGCTGTCAAAAAAGAATTGTATCTCCGTCTCGCCAATACAGTCTACAGGAAGGCGTCATGAATTAAATTTCATGCACGCACGCACTAACGTAGACTGAGTTTTTCCCCCGGTCGATTGCTGACAGGAATCCATTGTCTGGATGGATCCATTCGCTCGTGCCCATTGCGAAGCTTCGCATTGCCCATCCAAGATGCACGAGTGTAATTGTGCACATCCGTGCGTGGTGGCAGCTGGACACTTTCATTTTTAGTTTCTTTTTTCTGCTGATTGTACTTTTGTCGTAACGGCGTTAAGTGCCGCATTATGAAAAATCGTTTCGACGCACAAAAACACGGACTAGGAGAGAGCACACAACACAAAACGGCGGACCTTGGCTAAGGACAGTCTCTGGAGCAGAGCTGTTCAACCATAGCCTCGTTTGCCTCCTGTCGGAATGTTTCATAATGCAATCCAGAACCAACTAGACCAGCTGTCTACGCTCAGCGTTAAATTGTGCTTATCCCTGCTTGTTGTACTCCGTTGCATTTGTGCATTTTTCTTTAACCCACTCCTGCTACAGCGGGCACTGCGCTGCAGTATGTATTGCTAAATAAAGTGAAAGCCAGAATACAGAAGTCTTCGGACTACAGCAGTTGCCAAAGTGGCCACAAGTTGGGGAGGAGGGATAACCGCAAACTTGACAGGACTGAAGATCGAGAAGAGGACAGGACGAGCGGTAACTAGCAACTGAAGTTTATTGAAAAAAGACATGTTGCAGCAAAGGTTGCATCTGCGCATAGCGTACGGGAACTAAGATAGTGACACGTGGAACACACATTAATTATCTTATGTGTGTTCCACGTGTCACTATCTTAGTTCCCGTACGCTATGCGCAGATGCAACCTTTGCTGCAACATGTCTTTTTTCAATAAACTTCAGTTGCTAGTTACCGCTCGTCCTGTCCTCTTCTCGATCTTCAGTCCTGTCAAGTTTGCGGTTATCCCTCCTCCCCAACATGTCTGACCAACTGGCCCAAAGCTTCCCCTTGTTGGCCACAAGTGTTTTCCTTAGCGCGAAATAAAATTTCCGACCGACCGACCGACCGACCGACCGACCGACCGACCGCCGACCGACCGACCGACCGACCGACCGACCGACCGACCGATCCGACCGACCGACCGACCGACCGACGAGCCGACCGACCGACCGGACCGACCGACCCGACCGACGACCGACCGACCCGACCGACCGACCGACCGACCGACCGACCGACCGACCGACCGACCGACGACGACCGACCGACCGACCGACCGACCGACCGACCGACCGACCGACCGACCGACCGACCGAGCCGACCGACCGACCGACGACCCGACCGACCGACCGACCGACCGACCGACCGACCGACCGACCGACCGACCGAGCCGACCGACCCGACGACGACCGACCGACCGAGATCCGACCGACCGACCGACCGACCGACGACCGACCGAGCCCGACCGACCGACCCGACCGACCGACCGACCGACCGACCGACCGGACCGATCGACCGACCGGTACCGACCGACCGACCGACCGACCGACCGACGACCGACCGACCGACCGACCGACGACCGACCGACCGACCGATCCGACCGACCGACCGACCGACCGACCGACCGACCGACCGACCGACCGACCGACCGACCGACCGACCGACCGACCGACCGACCGACCGACCGACCGACCGACCCGACCGACCCCGACCGACCCCGACCGACCGACCGACCGACCGACCGACCGACCGACCGACCGACCCGACCCGACCGACCGACCGACCGACCGACCGACCGACCGACCGACCGACCGACCCGACCGAACCGACCGACCGACCGACCGACCGACCGACCGAGACGACGACCGACCGACCGAACCGACCGACCCGACCGACCGACCGACCGACCGACCGACCGAGCCGTGACCGACCGACCCGACCGACCGACCGACCGACCGACCGACCGACCGGACCGACCGACCGACCGACCGACCGACCGACCGACGACCGAACCGACCGACCGAACCGACCGACCGACCGACCGACCGACCGACCGACCGACCGACCGACCGACCGACCGACCGAGACCGACCCGAACCGACCGACACGACCGACCGACCGACCGACCGACCGACCGACCGACCGACCGACCGACCGACCGACCCGACCGACCGACCGACCGACCGACCCGACCGACCGACACCGACCTGACCGACCGACCGACCGACCGCCGACCGACCGACCGACCGACCCGAGCCGACCGACCGACCGACCGACCGACCGACCGACCGACCGACCGACCGACCGAACCGACCGCGACCGACCGACCGACCGACCGACCGACCGACCGACCGACCGACCGACCGACGCCGACCGACCGACCGACCGACCGACCGACCGACCGACCCCGACCGACCGACCGACCGACCGACCGACCGACCGAGCCGACCGACCGACCGACCGACCGACCGACCGACCGACCGACCGACCGACCGACCGACCGACCGATCCGACCGACCGACCGACCGACCGACCGACCGACCGACCGACCGACCGACCGACCGACCGACCGAGACCGACCGACCGACCGACCGACCGACCGACCGACCGACCGGACCGACCCGACCGACCGAACCCGACCGACCGACCGACCGACCGACCGACCGACCGACCGACCGACCGATCCGACCCGAGCCGACCGACCGACCGACCGACCGACCGACCGACCGACCGACCGACCGACCGACCGACCGACCGACCGACCGACCGACCGACCGACCGACCGACCCCGACCGACACCGACCGACCCGACCGTCCGGACCGACCGACCGACCGACCGACCGACCGACCGACCGACCGAGACCGACCGACCGACCGACCGACCGACCGACCGACCGACCGACCACGACCGACCGACCGACCGACCGACCGACCGACCGACCGACCGAGCCGACCGACCGACCGACCGACCGACCGACCGACCGACCGACCGACCGACCGACCGACCGACCGACCGATCCGACCGACCGAGCCGACCGACCGACCGACCGACCGACCCGACCGACCGACCGACCGACCGACCGACCGACCGACCGACCCGACCGACCGACCGACCGACCGACCCGACCGACCGACCGACCGACCGACGACCGAGACCGACCGAGACCGACCGACCGATCCGACCGACCGACCGAGACCGACCGACCGAGACCGACGACCGACCGAGACCGACCGACCGACCGAGACCGACCGACCGACCGACCGACCGACGACCGACCGACCGACCGACCGACCGACCGATCCGACCGACCGACCGACCGACCGACCGACCGACCGACCGACCGACCGACCGACCGACCGACCGACCGACCGATCCGACCGACCGACCGACCGACCGACCGACCGACCGACCGACCGACCGACCGACCGACCGACCGACCGACCGACCGACCGACCGACCGACCGAGCCGACCGACCGACCGACCGACCGACCGACCGACCGACCGACCCGACCGACCGACCGACCGACCGGACCGACCGACCGACCGACCGACCGACCGACCGACCGACCGACCGACCGACCGACCGACCGACCGACCGACCGACCGAACCGACCGACCGACCGACCGACCGACCGACCGACGACCGACCGACCGACCGGACCGACCGACCGACCGACCGACCGACCGACCGACCGACCGACCGACCGACCGACCGACCGACCGACCGACCGACCGACCGACGATTGATTGATTGATTGATTGATTGATTGATTGATTGAGTAGGGTGGAGAGCTGGGCCAGTTGGTACATAGTTCTGATTGATTGATTGATTGTTGGGAGTTCCCGTATCTATCGCTTCAAACGATCCCTACGTTGTGAGCTGATTTTTTTCTTTTTCTGCTTTGTGTTTACCACCAACTCCCGTCGGCGATCAACGACCATCACAATATAGGAAAAAGTGAGGACGAGACACGGGGTCGAACGATACATTTTGCGAGTGGCGCCCATTCAGCTGTACAATCGAACAGTCGTATTATTTAAGGACGCGACCTGTGCGCCTTGAGGTCGAAAAAACGCGAGAACAACGCCTGACAAATGAACACGCGCAGAGCACAAGCGCTCATCTTCTTTATTCAGGGGACGCCTTAATTATATGCTTTCCTTTCCAGGATAAAAAAAACTAAAAAACGTGCTCTTCGTACAACACGCCTGTCGTGCAGGATAAATAGTTTTTATTATCATGCACGGGTACATTTGTGTCAGTTATGCAAGCGCATGAGTATTTGTGACCATAGAGTGCTTCTAAAGTTGCACTAGTTGTTCTTTGTTTGTAGAGGATGGCTGTGTTGCACCTCTGCTGCAATTACGTGCAAAGTTGGATAAAGAAGCATTCGAAGACGAATTTTTGTGCTCACTTTGTCGACGTGTATAAAACGTCCCGTCTGGCTGATATAAAATCTCCAGTAATGGAAGGTAACCTGTGCCAACCAACGATGACGTGTACGTAGCGGTTCCTACGTCTGATCTGAACCCTCCCACACTCTACATTCGGAGCTGTAATGACGGCACCGCTGTATCTGCCATAAGCATTGGTTAAGAAGTGTTCGGGATTGGGACGGGATCATATGCAAGAGGTGCGCTTCTTAGACTGGCAAGGACAAGAGCACTCAACAGTTCGTGTTGTCTTTGGCTCAGTCTTTGTGCAGCGTCAACCTAGCCTGCGCCCGGCTGTTTGGTGGCCGGCACACTGGCCCGCCCCCCGCACAACAACCGCGCGGTTGTTATCACCCCACCGGCATTCTCCGCTACAAGCACATACAATCCACGTCTACGAGTGCGTATATTATGGTGCTTTTATCACTTAAAATTGTCTAAAATGGCCACTTCGTTCTCAGGTTAGCGCAAGCAAGCGCATTCTCGACCTCAAAAATAATAGGTTACTTAGATACGAATGAACTTGAAAACATACTTACTCGCGGCGTTTTTTCGTCGAACATTAGATCCAGGAATGTTTGGAATGCCGAAGACTAAGAATGGCAGCACCAAGTTATTTCACATTGAAATAGTATATCCTT
>NC_143021.1:112505291-112537791 GCF_055824585.1 Amblyomma mixtum
ATTTCCACAATCACGACATGTATGTCGAAAAAAGGTACAGATGAAAATTTCTCAGTCGAAAAGAGGAAAAGCCATCGAACTACTTTTTGTACTATAGACCAACACCGCGTTTACAAACAAAGTGGTAGTATTCGCCGCAGGCGGATCGTGCTGTTGGTAAAAAGTAGGCTTAGTGCCCCTAGACATACATTCCTGACATGATTTCCTGCTGAGGTGCGAGGCGGGACCGTGGCCCATAGGTAGATACGTAATTAAAGCTCTGAAATATTGTTTTTTCTTTTCACAGACAAGCCATGGAGGCGACTCTTAGATCCCTCACAAATACTGCCGTTCAACTTGTAGCAAGATTTACACTGAGTATAGTCATCAAATAGCAATATAAATGTGCAGCGCACTGTATCAAATGACTAGCACTGAAATTACACACGTAAGTGGCGTGGCGGGCGATACAGTGCTACAGCTAGCTACAGTGCTTGGTTCTCTTTCGTGTGCTTGCCATGACATCTGAGAAATTCCTTTTCAGAAAAACTGTGTAGGCTGTCTAGTTTGAACAACTGTATTACTGAGCAGTAGCAGGCACAGGGCAAATTGTCGGCGTACAGATGAAGATTGCACGATTGGGGAAAACACCCAGCTGATAGAGCACTTTTTGGGGGTTACGTCCAGCTTCACAACACAGATATGGACTGGCCGTTTAAAGAGGTAGGTTGGAAATGATGTAGCATACTGTATTATATTCTACTTCTATACCTAACTTGTTAACAGCCACCTCCAGGGGTACTCTGTCAAATGACAAAAACATTTCAGGAACTTCTGTTTACTTGACGCAGCCTGCCGCAACTATCTTTGCGGCAGAGTAGGTCACAGAGCGCTCCGCATACTCCGCTCTGTAGACTGCAAGACGCAACAAACACATGCAAAACCACACAAGCCGATCAAACATAAGATCATCTGGGTACCGGGGCACACGGGGGTGGCAGGAAACCAAGAGGCAGACAGGATAGCTCGAGGATATACTAACTACCGAGCATCCAACGTCAACGACCTTGAGGAATCCCTGCCAGTACCTCAGGAATACTCGGCCATACTCAACATCTACAAAGGCAGCAGGATGCGGTACCCACCACCGCACAAATCTTTAAACAAAGAAGAGGCTGTCACATGGAGACAACTGCAAACGGGGTCATATCCAAATCTAAACACACTAAGTAAAATTCACCCCACACTTTACGCACACAATTGTCCGTGGTGCCATGAAAAACCTACACTGTATCACATCACATGGGCATGTCAGAAAGTCGACATCGTCCCAGTTATACAAAACCCCAGTGTGGAGCAATGGGAGGGTCTGCTCTCCAGCGAGTGCCGCGATGACCAGATCGGTTTGATACGGCGAGCTCAGCTGACGGCAGCATCCAGCGGAGCCCTGGAATAGGGGCAACCGACCGTTGCGGATGGACTCATCTGACCACATAAAAAAAAGCACTTGTGCTAGAGCCAAATAAAGTTATCCTATCCTATCTATCTACTTGACCTTCAATGGGAAGCGCTCTCTTTCCGTACCCCCCGCGGGGAATTTCCCCCTCAAATGTGTAACGCAATGTTTTAAAAATACATATCCTTCGAAATAACGCTTCATACTTTCGAAATTTCTTCTATCATGAACTTAGTTGTTCTTCATGAAGAGATGATATCATAGCTGCGCTGTGAAATCTAAAAACTGGTCCGAAAAGTTTTGTTTCCATGTGTTCCTAAGGGTGCTAAGCCTAGTTTTGACCCCTAAGTTTTACACAAGTGAACCCAGCCGGCGACAGAGCGCCACCGCATCTTGCTTCCGTCACAGATTGGTGTTTGCCTAAAGTATCACGTAAGAATATCTCTGCAATGCATGAAGAAGCTGCACTAGACCTGCACCATACAAAGCACACGCGCGCCACGTCCGTAAACGCTTCCCTGTCGAAGAGCAGTAGGTAAACCAAAACCGAGTGGTGAATGCAAAGTCCTGTCTCTGCAATTCAACCAAGTCCAGTTCTGTAGAAGACACCTGTATCCAGCTTTTTTTTTTTTTACTTTCAGAACTTCCGGAAGCCAAAGCTCTATTTAAACGCCTACGTCTTCGAGTTGTGTTTATAATGGGACAGATTTTCTCCACTGTATGCAGTGTATCGAATGCTGCCCTATTTCCGGTGGAGCTTGCTACTTGGGGGCTGCTAAAAGGGCTTTCCGGGATTACTTGCGGTTTCCGCATTGGAAACTGCAGCAGCAGGGCATATTTTTATATTCCCGGCCTCTCGCCAGTCATCTCACACCGAGGAAGCGGAAGACAATGCTCTGTGCAATACGCCATGCAAACCGTTATCCAACTGCCGCTGCGTCGCCCTGAAATGGGTGGGAGCATTTATGGAGCCATGCAACCACGTGACCCCGTAGAGGGAATTACAGGCGGTGATGCGGTATTTGTCTAGCTCCAATGTCTTTAGCCACTTCACCTGGCTAGCGCCGCTTCGCGCCAACTGAATTGAGACGATGGAAAGGCTACGAATGAGAAGCGGACCATGCGGCTGGCTTAAAAATGATCCGAGGCAGCACAGATTTTCAGCCCAATATTCACAATCTATTGGCAAAGGCCGGTTATCCAAACCGCCGGAGGGAGGCCATCTATTTGCAATATTGGGCAAACTACCTGTGCTCGTTGGGATACATAGTAAGCGCGGTGGCGGGGATGAGCGTGCGCTCTTTAGGATGAAATAATGCATATAAAAATTCAACTGTCAGTCTCTGCCCCATATCACTGATGAAATACAGACGCTTGCGCTGATTTCATTTTTCTGTAAATTTAGGTAAGCCTTGTACGCGCTGGTATTAAAAATTTTCTCTTTTTCTTCAGGAGTGCGGTCCTCAAAGATAAAGGCAAGAAATATTGCATGGTTTTCATGCTACAGATTACACGAGACGAAATCAGCTTCATTTGAACTGTAATTCAGACTTATTCGGGAATGCCTTCTCACATCTGGTTGGAAGCTAATAGCTTTGAACTAAATTTTATACTTATCGTTGTGTACCCATGGCTTCTTCAGTAAAATCAGACTAGTTTTTAAGCGCGCTAATGCTTGTTTCGCATCACTAGATCTTCAAAGCCGTGAAACAAGGAAAGTTTGTATGTACGAATAAACTTGTGGGTGTACAACAGTCCAGAATTGGATAAAAAATCGCCATTTAAACTAACCGAAAGTAATTAACATTTTGAAATATACAATAAAACTGGAACGTTTATTGCCAGCTGACGGTTTTAGGTCCTGCATTCGTCAATTTCACTCACGGGTGTTAACAGTGCCCTTCCACTTCACATCTCAGTCTACACGGAACTTGAATCCCATTTTGCTTCTACTGCTTGAATCGGTTCATTGATAGACTGCCGTATTTGAGATGAAATTAGAGCAGTGACGGCACCTTGGCTTTGTACATAGAACTACCCCTCAGATCCTTTCAGACGTACTCTGGTGGCCGCTTAGTACATTGCTTGCATTTGGGTAGGGAGAGCGAACATCAAAACTGTAGACCAAAAAGAAGGGCACTCCAGATGCAAGCCCCATCTGAAAACTGTGGGTGTGCGCTTATTAACTGAGCAAGATATTTATACAATTTTATAAAAAGAGAACACTGCGTGGCTCAGCTACTGAGCCGGAATAACCGAGTTCGAACCTAACCGCGGCGGCCGCTTTCATCCCCGAAGTAGGTAAAGCCGTGACTACGGGCAAATTGAGACCCATCTCATTGACCTCGTGTGTCGGAAAGTTCATGAAGACGATGGTACGGGATCGCCTCTCTTCATACATGGAAGGTAAAGGACTCTTTGCAAACACTCCCGCACAATTCTGCACAGGATGTCCTACTCCAACTACACAGGGACATAATACGACCCACAGCCATGCAACAAAACGACAAGGCCATCCTCGCCCTCTTTCTTAAGGGGGCGTTCGACAGTGTTAAACGTGCTAGGATACTGTCTAACTTGAACAGCACTAATGGCGGGGCGAAGGGCTTGTCAGAGTCTATGTCAGAGACTTTCTCTCTTCGCGTCAGGCATTCCTCCGGATCGAGGACGAGGAATACGCCCGTTCGTTATGGGTACACGGGGTACACCACAGGAGGCGGTGTTATCGCCGCTCTTTTTCCACACCGCCATGATGTACCTCCCCTGCCAATTGGCTGAGATGGAGGGCATACAAATTGGCTCTGGCTTAGCTAAGGTTAAGCCTGGATATCTCGAAGCGCCAACCCCCAAGCTACCACTTCTGGATCGGTATTTTTGCGCCTTCCGACTGTTGCTTCTTCTTCTCCTTCCATGGCGAGTGTCTGCGCCTGTTCTATGGGCAAGCGCGCCTTTTATACCTCTCCTTTCAAATGCGCACTGCGCACGGCTGCGGCGAAAGGTCAAACGCTGAACAGAGGGTCTTTCTCTTTGACTAAAAATGCCCTGCATGGGGCACACCCTACCCACGGTTTCACTCATGTGAACAGATGCTGAGCTCAATGTCCGCCGCATGGCATCACTTACTGGCTTAAGATCCCACAAATGCCATAGTGTTTCACAAACATCGCACGCGTAGCCGAACGGATATTTCACGAAGTCTGCCGTGAAGACCTTGGTCGCACTGGCACTTCTGCCTGTTTCTGCGCCGTCCGACTGTTGCTTCTTCTTCTCCTTCCATGGCGAGTGTCTGCGCCATTCGTGATGCCACTCGGTTTCGGGCATGCGCAGAAGTGTCCAATCTGTAGTGTAGCTGGCCCGAAGCGCGGTGTTGACTAGCCTAGTGAAGCTTTTCGCATCAAAACACGCGCTCTACGCAGACGATATTGCAATTTGGACTACCGAAGGGAGCCTAGCTTGAGGTGGAGGACCGCCTTCATCAAGCCGCTTCCCTAGTCGATGGATATGCTGCCGACTGTGGTCTCCATTGTGCACCCGCCAAATAAGAGCTTCTACATGTCAGATCAAGGCACAAGGACAACACATCTCTACACATATCTCTGTCAGGCGGTCCCATCAGAGAAGTGCCAGAGCTCCGGATCCTGGGTCTGTTCATCAATAACAGCCTGTTCATCAATAACGGCACGCCACCGCATCGGAACTCGTCATGCAATCGCCCTTTCTTCACCTACTGCAGGCTATCCTGATATGGCTTCCCGCCACTTCAAGTATCAGCGCCGAAAGCTCAGGCTTTTTCGCGACGCATGACGCCACCGTGTCCTCCTGGCTGCCTGCCGACAACGACTTCTTCGACAACGACCACCCTGACCTGCATCCGCTGCTTCCAGCGGTGGACCAGCCTGTCATCTGGCAACCGGGCACGAACACAGGAACCCGCCACCTACATAAGCCGCTGTATCGCTGGGGCCATTTGGGGCACGCCACCGCATCGGAACTCGTCATGCAATCGCCCTTTCTTCACCTACTGCAGGCTATCCTGATATGGCTTCCCGCCACTTCAAGTATCAGCGCCGAAAGCTCAGGCTTTTTCGCGACGCATGACGCCACCGTGTCCTCCTGGCTGCCTGCCGACAACGACTTCTTCGACAACGACCACCCTGACCTGCATCCGCTGCTTCCAGCGGTGGACCAGCCTGTCATCTGGCAACCGGGCACGAACACAGGAACCCGCCACCTACATAAGCCGCTGTATCGCTGGGGCCATTTGGGGCACGCCACCGCATCGGAACTCGTCATGCAATCGCCCTTTCTTCACCTACTGCAGGTTAGTTATCTACCCTGTGCCGCTTCCTACCGCTCTAGTGACCCGTTCTTGCTAGCGGTGTCGTGCCCCATTGACGCCATTGACTGTTGCAAAAGGTTGCTGTATATTGCTTGCCCCTTCTGCCTCAACGTCCACCTGACTTGTCTCCTGCTCATATTATCTGGAGACGTCGAATTGAACCCAGGCCCAACCGAAAGCAAAGCTCCGCCGTCTCTAGAATCAATTTTCGAAGCTATATCACGCATTGAATCCTCTCAGAGCACTGTAATTGCAGAGCTTGCCTTGATCCGTTCTGCTCAAACAAACATTGAAGACTCGGTCCGCCGTCTTTCAGCGCGGGTCGAAACACTGGAAAAAACAGTCGAATCTAATCCGGAAAATGTAGCTGCACCTATAAATAACACCGACTTGGACAGACTTTCTTCACACGTAAAAGCATTAACAAACAAGTGCGACGACGCTGAAAACCGCTTGCGCCGCTCGAATTTATTGTTTCTCGGTCTTCAGGATGAGCCCAGCGAAAGTTGGGCACAGTCTGAAGCACATATTATTTCCTTCTGCTCCGAACACCTAGACATTACTATAGATAGCCAAGACATCGAACGCGCGCATCGACTGGGCCGTTTCCAAACAGACAAAAACCGCCCAATAATTGTTAAACTGGCACATTTTAAAGATAAATCAAGAATTCTTGTTGCAGGGCATAAACTTAAAGATACCTCATTCTCAGTTCGTGAGGACTATTCCGCGAAAGTTCGACAAGCGAGGAAAAAACTTTTTTCTTACGGCCAACAAAGCAACGCCTCATTTAAGATCCGCTTCGACAAGTTACTTATCGGCAAAAGACAGTTCACTTTCAACGCTGAAACGGATTCCATTGTAGAACTTAAACCATAGCGATTAGCCAAGGCACCATGTGTCCCGTTCTTACCGCAGGTTCAACCATCCAAACGCTTGCGTCCTACCGCAACTTATCAGAAAGCTTCTGTCCTGATGATCAACATACGCAGTTACCTGCCAAAAAAAGAAATAGTTGAAACCGTCCTTGAAGATCATAACACTGACATTGCAGTATTTACCGAATCTTGGCTAACACCTGATATTCAAGACGCAGAACTGCTGCAAGACAACCGGTCCTTTCATTTCTACAGGCGAGATAGAATAGGTCGCAGGGGAGGGGGCATTCTTGCTCTTGTCAAATCTAACATTCCATCCGCTCTAATCGAGATTAATTGCCGCAGCGAAATAATGTGTCTTAAAATCTGTCTTCCGTCTCGTACCAACCTAGTAATTGCATGCTATCGAGCACCTGACACAGATCAATCTTTCATTACGGACCTTCACTGTGTGCTTCAAGACTTGCATTCTCGACTTCCCCACGCCAATTTTATACTCTGTGGCGATTTCAACTACCCGGATATCGACTGGGAAGCTTTGACAGCATCGTCTCGCCAATCTAAAGACTTCCTTGAACTCGTCCTTACATTCAACCTCTTCCAAGCAGTTCATGAGCCAACACGGGGCTCAAACATCCTTGACCTCATTCTTGTCTCCAGTCCAGAATTAATCCAATCACTTTCGCAATCTAGTGGACTCAGTGATCACAGTCTCTTGTTTTTCGACCTAACCATTGAACTTTCCGCCCACCAACCTTCCGTCAAATACATCCGCGATTATCGTAATGCCGACTTAGCCAGTGTGAACTCCGACCTCGAACAATTTTTCGCTGCTTTCCTCCTATCCATGTCTACGAGATCCGTTAATGAAAACTGGTGCCTTTTTAAGCACAAACTCTTGTCGCTCATTGACGCTTACGTACCACTCATATGCATCCGCGGCGACGCCACTAAGCCTTGGTTTTCGAATGCTCTGCGCAAATTATCGCGGAAGAAAAAACGCCTCTTCCGTAATGCCAAAAATTCTACATCATCTGTGAAATGGAACAAATACTTCACCAGTCTTCGCGAATACACCCAGTTATTACGGTCGTCTAAAAGAAAATTCTACAATCATGATCTCCTAGACATAATGCGCTCTAACCCAAAGAAATTCTGGAATCTGATAACGCCCAACAAAAACAGCTCATACAACATTTCTTTGAAAAGACAAGATGGCACACACGTTCCGCTTTCAGAACGCTCTGATACTATGAATTCCTACTTCACCTCAGTCTTCACCCACGAACCACCGGACAACATGATTACTTTACCGCAACTTAATCTTGATTCAATGCCACCTGTTACCATCACATCTGAGGGAATTTCTAAGCTCATTGAAAATCTCAAGCCGTCTACTTCCCCAGGACCCGACAACATACCTGCCAAAATCCTCAAAGGAACCAAAGAACTGTCTAGCCAAATCCTACAGCTCATTTTCGACCAATCTCTAAAGACCGGCCAAATTCCGGACGATTGGAAAACAAGCAAAGTTGTGCCCGTTTTTAAGACCGGTGACCGCTCTGACCCCTCGAATTATCGTCCTATTTCATTAACATGCATCTCGTGTAAACTCTTTGAGCATATACTGTACTCCAATATTGCAGATCACCTCGATAAAAACTCTTTTTTCTTTCCCAAACAGCACGGTTTCAGGGCAGGCTTCTCATGTGAAACTCAACTCTTCGAATTCACAACTGATCTTCATCTAAGTCTAGATTCTTTATTTCAAACAGACGCCATTTACCTAGATTTCTCTAAAGCATTTGATCGCGTTCCTCACCAACGCCTCATCTGTAAACTCGCATGCCTGTCACTCGACCCTCTAGTCTTTTCCTGGATTCGCTGCTTCTTGACTAATCGCTCGCAGTTCACCGTCATCGCTAATCACGCATCTGCAACTAGCGTAGTTATCTCCGGTGTACCCCAGGGTTCCGTCCTTGCTCCACTTCTCTTCCTAATCTTCATCAACGACCTGCCATCTGGAATCTCGTCATCTGTTCGTCTTTTTGCGGATGACTGCGTCATTTATCGCCGAATATCTGATAACTCTGACCAGGAATTATTACAGGACGACCTAAATAAAATACAGAAATGGTGCTCCGACTGGCTCATGCAGCTTAATATTTCGAAATGTAAATGCATGCACATATCACGCAAACGTTCCATTACTAATTTCCAGTACTCCCTGAACTCTGTGGCGCTGTCAGTAACGAATTCTTACAGGTACCTTGGCGTCGAAATAACGAACAAATTAACATGGTCAGACCACATTATCAAACTTTGCGCAAGCACTTCCAGAGCACTTGGCTTTATCCGAAGATCACTATCAATGTCCCCCCCACCAATCAGACAACAAGCATACGAAACATTCATTCGCGCTAAAATGGAATATGCCTCAGCAATATGGAACCCTCACCAGGCCTACTTAATACAACTGCTCGAAGCTATCCAGAATCGGGCAGCGCGCTTCATAACGTCGCAGTATTCGTCTCGACACAGCGTTACCAACCTAAAATCGTCTCTCGGCCTTGAACCATTAGCATTCCGCAGAAAAGTATCAATTCTTTGTCTTTTCCACAAACTATACTTTAAATTCCCTGCACTACGCCAAACTTTGTTATCTGCTCCCTTACGCTCATCTCGCCGATTATTCAACTCCCTCAGCATTCAGCGGTTGCATGGTTCATCCAACGCTTTCAACAAATCTTTCCTTCCCATCGCCATAGAGGAATGGAACAATCTTCCTGAAACCGTTGTCATCGAAACTAATCCCACCAGATTTAGGCAGCTAATAACAGACCACTTGATCCAACTATAGCTACTTCCCTCGCGATGCTCTGAGTGCAATTTGAACTGCTTCTGTTATTGCGACACCCCCCCCCCCCCCCCAAGTGTTTTCCCACTTATTTCATTTCCGTACTTTTTAATGTGTAATTTATATACAACTGCTTTGCCATATATATTCTGTTCTATTTGAATCACCTGACGCTAATTTCACGTCAAATTTGTTATTGTTATTTTTTGTTCTTTTGTTATGCTTTTCTATGCTTACATGCTTTTGTATGACTGTTTCACATCACTGTCTTCCCCCCCCCCCTTATGTAATGTCCCAGACGGGATCTTTAAGGGTTCAATAAATGATGATGATGAATGATGATAACAGCCTTAGGCCGGACTCTACTATAGCAAAATTCAAGCGTATAGCTGAACAGGTAGGGCTAAGAAACACCGAGTTTCCAACAAGGGTGGCCTGCGGAGCAGGGACGCGCTACGGCTCGCCCACGCCTTCGTGACCAGCAGAATCCTCTACGCCGTGCCGTGCCTACGTACCACCTAACAAGAAGACGAGCGCATTGACGCCATCATCAAGAAGGCAACAAAGCGAGCGCTGGAGCTCCCGGTGGCTACCTTCAACGCCAGACTGAAGGCGTTGTGGGTGGTAAACTCCTATCAGGAATTGCGGAGGCACAGCTCGCGAACCAATATACGTGGCTCTCGCAGACGCCTCCTGGGCTCTGCCTGCTAAACCGCTTACACATCCAACACATATGCATACCAGAAGGGACGGAGAACATCCGGGTGCTGCGGCGCCATACGCTCTGGGTCGCTCCGCTCCCGCGTAACATGGACATGACTTCACATGAAGGCAGACGACAATCGCGGGTTCGCACGCTTGAGAGGCAATATGGATCTAAACAGGGCGTCTACTACGTGGACATCACAGGGCCGTCACCCGCGGGATTCTACACTGCTGCCGTAGTCCACCGGGGAATGGATACGGATAGGCTATCTTTTCGGGCCCCTAATTGAACGCGAGCCGAGGAAGTTGCAATAGCTCTCGCTGCCGCCGATCCAAAATCGTCAACGGTTATCACAGACTCTCCCCGAGACTGTGAACACTATCTTGCAGGGTAAATGTCACCTCTTTGCTCCCAAATTCTAAGACTGGATCCCGCCGATCCAACTCGCACAAACGTAACCTGGGCTCCTAAACACCAGGGTCTACGCGGCAATTAGGGAGCTGATGCGGCCGCCCGAACGCTGACAAACCATGCTCCTTCTCCTAGCTCTCCTGGCTCAGAATCAGCATAAACCGCTTCTGCTGTTCCGGAAAATCTTAATTTATTACTGCGACAGCCAGCGCCTCTTCCCGGCACCTGCCAAGGGGCGTAGTAAGGGGGATGAGCGAACTCTGCGGCGCCTGCAAACAGGCGCTCTTCTCTGTCCTGCCATCGCCAAACACTTTGATCCTAACATAGATGGGCGCTGCCCGCATTGGGGATAGATCTGTGAAATCTTTCACATGGTGTCGGCATGTACTCAGAATGTACTCACTGACGAAGCATTTGAAGAAATTGAAAATCGACTGGCGAAAATTGAAGCCGACTGTTCATCGATAACAGCTGTAAAGAAACCAGTGAACGAAGTACAGGCGCTCTCCGAACAGAACTCTGAGCAGATTGCTGCTATTAAAAGCAGACTTGATGATTCGGACGACAGGTCGCGCAGATCAAACCTGGTTTTTTTTGGCCATCGGGAAACATGGGCGCAGTCAGAGGCTCTTATTATCCAACTCTGCAGCGAGCAGTTAGACACCACTCTTGCTCCCCTAGATATCGAAAGAGCTCACAGGCTGGGAAAGTTTGGGGCGGACCGAAACCGACCAATTATTGTTAAATTTGCGCATTTTAAGGTGAAAGAAAAGGTTCCTTCATGTGCCAAAAAACTCAAAGGCACAAGTTACAGTATTTCTGAGGACTACTGCCCAAGTACTCTTAACGCTAGAAAGCGCCTTGTGGAATTTGCAAAGGCACAGGAAGAAACTAAATTCAAACTCAGACACGACAAACTAACCATTGGAAAGAAAACTTATACTTTTGACCGCAGTAATCAGATGGTTGTCCCCCACCCTTTACACACGTAGGAAACACTTGTTTGAAACCCAGCCGTTCTTACTTATCCTTTATATATACTAATATCAGAAGCCTTTTGCCTAAACTTGATCCTCTCAGCAATATAATTCACACAACAGAGTCTAACATTGTTGTTCTTACCGAGACATGGCTGGCATCATCAATCACCGACTCTGAAATTCTATCGATTTCTTCAGATTTAAATATTTTCCGGCGGGATCGAATCGACAAGCGTGAGGGTGGCGTACTGATAGCAGCCCACCGAAACCTCCAATGCATCGAATTAAAAATATCATCGCCCCTAGAAATTATATTTGTTATTTCCAATGCCTCTTACCCGCCTATAATAATAGGCGCCTGATATCGCCCCCCCCCCCCCCCCCCCCCCCCCGCTGCCAACGCTTCTTTTGTCGCCGAATTCCACGCAGTTCTTTAATGCATAACTGCAACGCACCGCCAGTCACCTATTCTGCTGTTCGGAGAGTTTAACTTTCCTGCTATTACCTGGTCTAATCTCACCAAAACACTATCAAAGAATAACATTGAAAGTGACTTCGTAAACACGTGTCTAACCTTTGGACTAACGCAAGTAGTCGCCCAACCAACACGTCATAGCAGCAATTCGTCTAACACACTCGATCTGATCCTTACCTCTGACTCCGATAAGCTCTCTTCGCTCACATATTTACCAGGTCTTAGTGACCATTCCATTGTGCACGGTTCGTTTCATTGCCTCTACCGGGTGCACCAACAATAATGAAAACAATAACATTATATGACAAAGGAAACTATTCCGCAATCAATACTGCACTTGAAGAATTTTCCGTCTGGCTTCTTGATGACTTTTCTAAAAGTTCCACTGAGACTAACTGGTTACTTTTCAAGGATAAAATGCATGAGCTGATAAAGACGTGCATACCCACTATCACTGGAACCGATAAACAATCATCGCCATGGTTCAACCGTATGCTGAAACGTCTCAACAACAAAAAGAAAAGACTCTTTCGCTCTGCTAAACGAATTAACAACGAATACTCATGGAAAAAGTATTACACTGCGGAAAAGGAGTTTGAGTCACTTGCTAACAAAACAAAGCGTGTTTTCTATTCACCAGTTTTGCCAACCATGTTAAAAAATGACCCTAAAAAATTTTGGAGTACTATAAACCCTAAACGCTCGCAACCATTACAATTACACGATCACTGCAATCGCCCGATTCCTGCAAGTCAAACAGTCGAAGAACTAAATCGTGCATTCAGTTCTGTTTTCACGCAAGAACCTGCTAACAATTTACCAGATTTTCCCCATTACGATCACACTGTTATGCCTGAGATCACTTTTAATCCTCCCGGTATTGTGAAAATCATTGACTCATTAAGGCTTTTATCTTCTGCAGGTGTCGATGGCATTAACACCAAGGTACTAAAACATACGAAAAACACTGTCAGTGTGATTTTATGCCATATTTTCCAGCAATCATTGTCATCAGGAGTGGTGCCGGAAGACTGGAAAGTAGGCAAGGTTGTTCCAGTCCCGAAAAAAGGTCCTCCATCTTTATGTTCTAGTTATCGTCCCATTTCACTAACTAGCGTTTGTTCAAAACTAATGGAGCATGTGCTTTACTCTCGCATAGTAAAATTCCTGATATCTGTCACTTTTTTTCATCCTAACAAGCATGGGTTTCGCAAAGGGCTATCATGTGATACTCAACTAGCTTTATTCATTAACGACATAAGCTCTAATCTCGATTTAAACATTCCGGTGGACGCTCTCTTTTTGGATTTTGAAAAGGCATTTGACATGGTTCCCCATCAAAGACTTCTACTTAAACTTTCAAGCTTACACATTAACCGCCTTGTATTAGATTGGATACGCAATTTTCTCACTAACCGGAAACAATTTGTGTATGCTAATAAACTTTCGTCATCTTGCACCCCGGTCCTTTCCGGTGTCCCCCAAGGCACTGTGCTTGGGCCTTTGCTTTTTCTAATCTATATTTACCTGCCTAATAATATCACTTCTCATATCCGCCTATTTGCAGACGACTGTGTAATCTACTGCCCCATCCATAACACCTCTGACTCTCGCTTACTTCAAGACGACCTTAAACGTGTTGAAGCCTGGTGCAACACTTGGTTAATGTCCTTAAACACTAATAAAACGTCATTGCTTTCTTTCCATCGGCGCCAAAACTATCAAGCCTTCAAGTATGAAATAAGTGCATCTGAAATAGCATCTGTTCAATCGTATAAATATCTCGGCACCACATTTTCTAACACACTTAATTGGTCAGCGCACATAACAAAAATAACAAACGAAGCCAATCGCACTCTTCGCTTCCTCCGTAGGAACTTGCGACTCGCTTCTGCTTCAATTAAAACATTAACATACCTCACATTTGTCCGGCCGAAGTTGGAGTACGCATGCTCAGTCTAGGACCCTCATCAATCTAACCTTTCGAACACCCTCGAATCAGTTCAGAATCGCGCAGCTAGATTTATTTTTTCGGACTACTCGTATCACACCAGCGTCACTGCACTTAAATCTGAGGCTAATCTTACTAATCTCGAGTCCAGACGTTGCATCTTTCGGCTCTACCTCTTTCATAAATTTTATCACAGCCAACTTGATGTTTCAGCTATCCTGCCAGCTCATCGCTTATCAAGCCGTACCAACCATCCCAAAGCAGTCTACCCTCCCCCCGCACAGACTACAGCTCATCTTCGCTCATTCTTCGTGCAAACTGCTCGAGACTGGAACAGCCTGCCAATCGACTCCGTGCACCACTCCGATCCACTGCACTTCAAGGCTGCCATCCAATCTCCCATCAGTGACACATTCAGCCCATCCCTCATGTAATACCCCATTCCTGGGGCATTTGAGGTATTGATAATAAATAAATAAATACTCACCATCCCCCTTCCCCCACCCCTACTCGAGAAGCAAGGAAGACAGACTGCCCTCCTCAACTGCTCTACATTAGAATCCCAAAGGGGGCGCGAGAAGCGAGTAAAGCGGGCGCGAGAAGGGGCCTCCTCATGCGGTGTCCCGGACTAAGGATTCCGACCATGTAGCGGGGTCTTCTGAACCCCAAACTCTCTTTGAGTATTAAAAAAAAAGTTTTTCTACCACCACCACGTCCGCCCTTGGCTCTTGTGATAGAGCTCGCGCCCAAGTAGCACTTGTCCTGAAAACACGAGGCCTGTTCCTCTGCGTGTGGCGCGGGCGAAGAAGGTAAGACAAGAATCCTCGATAACATAAATTATATACAAGGCGAACAAATGCAGCCCCGAGACAGCGCAAGTTCACAAAATCACTTATAATTTTCAACACAACGGACAAGAAACTAGTTCTAGGAACCCTATTCAGCTCTTGCTCTGACGTTCTTGGCAGAAATGAATCAGGCATGTTCATCACGACTGATAACGAAACTCTGTGCATTTGGAAGTGCGCCATATGAGATAACCTTATTCTTTTCTATCAAAAGATAACTGCCGAACCATCTAAAAAAGACGGATAACAAACGTCTGTGTCGATTTCTTAGGACACGGTCCCCTGCGAACGATTTTAAGCGTGTCTTAAAATCACGCCGTCTTCCATTGCGGTAAACCTGGAAGAAGGTGCTTAGGCAGCAGTGCTTGGAAGCCCTCCGCGCGCAGAAAGGTTCAAGCCTCCGGACCAGCAGCCTGAAACGGAAACAACGGTGGCAGTGAACGGCTCACTTTTGGGAGCTCATCTGCGCAGGTGTGCATATTTCGACATATCGACGGAACCCGGCTCCGGATCGTAGCATCAGCACCGCAACTGTGCCTCTCCATGGCATCTACGGCAGTGGTTACACAGACACTCAGTCTTGATTGTCTCATTCGCAGTATCCCCGCAGCCCTGCTGCGAAGCATGGACGAAGCGAATATGTCGTGGCTGCCAAGGCTGCAGCAAATGCCGCTTAACGACATCCACAGTGCCATCTGTCATGCTGTGCAACAGGCTGAGAATGACGAAGGCTGCCTCTGGCGCATAGCCTGGCTGCGCTGCTGGCTGCTGCCGCTGCAGCGCCTGGAGGGATGGCGGATCTACTCCCTCAATGTTTCGTTCGACTGGGAGGAGTGTCTCGAGTTGCTGGAGCTTATGGCAGCTGCGCTTCGACCTGACGCCCACCAGCCAGCGCCCGGGTGGAGAATGTACAGAAGAGCATTCACTGCTTGCTTGCTGACCGAACAGCAGGACCACCTGGCACATGACCAGAGCGTCGTTTACGTTGTCCTGCGGCCGGGGTGGCGTTTCTTGGCAGTCCACTACGTGGGGCTCAACACTGAACAGCGAGTGCTAGCCACTCTGCATGCAGCGCTGGGGCACAGTCCTCAGCAGATCGACAGCGTAGATATCAACATCGACGAGGCCTTCCGCATCATTGATGGCCTCCAGCGCGAGCGCTTGGCGTAACCGCACCTCGAGCTGCGCTCCTAAGGGCCCAGACATTTCCCGTCGGATTCTGGTGGTGGAACTACTGCGGGTTCTTTGGCGGAAGAAGGCAAGTGCAGCATGGTCTCTTAGAGCCTATTTTTCTCGGAAATCTTAAGGTTGTAATCTTTACTTTTGGACATGATCGTTCTTCTTCTGAGCAGCGGGATGAAATTATTATTCTGATAACAATACCATCTGTATTGGACAGTCTATCTACGTTTATTAATTTTCTACGGAGTGCGCATGCTTTGTACGGGCGGAAACCTTGAATTCAGCTTGAATTGCTCATTCGGTGCTGGACCATAGGCTTTCGGCAGTTACCCTCAAACCGGATTCAAGTTTCCTTCACTGAGTGGCCCAAGGCATTTTGAGGCCCTGATAATTGGCGTGTACCTGTAAAATTTTGGAAAATGGCATTACATGTAAAAACTTTAGGGCTCCCCGATTAGTGTTTGTTGACTGCGAGTGCAAGATTTCGGCACTTTTTTTGATAAATATCCTATCTTATTCAATGCCTCAAAACGAGCTGTTCGAACGAAGTCAAGGGATAGCACGTGCAAGTGAATTAACGAAAAAGTTGCTGCACTGGACTTTATCGCCAAATGTTTCGGCAAGAATAGCAAAAAAAGAATATTCGTAGACTTTATGAGGCTGTCGTATCCGTTGTAGCGAATCGCCGAGCTGAATTCACTGGCTGCTATAATATACATGGTGCCCCAGCTAACTTAAGCCCCTGTTTAAAAATATGCCCCGGCGCTCTAACACAACGAGATGAAATGCATTCTTCTGAATATTTCTAGGAACTAACCGGATTAATTTTTTACAGTGTTCAACTGCACAGTCCATTAAGAATAATTAAGCAACTTCGCAAGCAATGAAGCTCGGCGAAAAAATCTTAAGAGAAAGTTTCAGAACGGTCCGAAAAACATCCGACTGAGGAGTTTCAAACCTTACATTTAGTTATATAGTACAAGGTTCGACGGAACACCGTCTGGTCAGGGCGAAGCATGATTTATTCACAAATGAAAATTGGGTCACTGACAAAGTCGCAAGTGATCCTGTCTGACATATTCAGTGGTCTTCCGCCTTCTCAAAGAAAGCTGTACTACAGGCTTCTTTGCACTAATGGATCCGCTTCGGCAATATATGGCTTGCCGAAAATTCACAAAAGTGGAACTCCGCTAAGGCCAATCGTGGATTTCACCAGGTCGCCTCTTTTCCGTCTGTCCGGTTATCTGCACAAAGTGTTGGCTCCGTTGGTGGGACAAACAGCGACGCACATCAAGAATTCGCAAGACTTTATTGAAAAAGTCAAGGATATCGTCCTCGAAGAAAGCGATGTGCTCGTGTCCTTTGATGTATGTTCCCTGTTCACAAGTGTCCCGGTCGATCTTGCTGTGGAAACCTTCAAGGAGCTCCTAAAAAGCGACCCCTCATTTCCCGATCGCACGCTGTTGAACGTCAGCGAGATCAACGAATTGCTTCATTTCTGCCTAGCCAATACGTATTTTACTTACAGCGGCACAGTATACAAGCAGATCTTCGGAACCGCAATGGGAGCGTCAATTTGTCACGGCTGCCAACCTGACAATGGAGTCTATTGAACAGAAAGCCCTGAACTCGTTCACACTTCGTCCAAAGGTGTTTCTGAGGTATGTTGATGACTGCTTTTGCATTTTAAACAAGCAGCATATTCACAGCTTCCTTGAACACCTGAATGCCGTAGAGCCATTCATAAATTTCACTTTGGAAGAGGAAGCGAACGGCATGATCCCGTTCTTGGATGTGCTCGTCAAACGTGATGCGCATCGGTTAGCCTTCAGTGTCTTCCGAAAAGCAACGCACACGGGGAGATACCTGGATTTTGATTCCGCTCATTATACGGCTTACAAGCGTTCAGTGGTTGCGTCACTCGTCAACCGTGCTAAAAACATCTGTTCCGACCCGGTCAGCCTTGGCAACGAGATGAAGCTTATACAGCACGATCTTGAGCGAAACGGCTACCCTAGAAATTTTACCAGCAAAGTCACCAAGAAAGCCACCTACACACGAGGAGCACAACAGCTGACAAAAAAGATAAAACGTGCTGCGATTCCCTACGTGCGTCAGATCAGCGAGGCCCTTTCTAGGATTTTCCGTAAACACGGAGTGCACATTGCACACGTGCCAACCAGCAAACTGCGAGCCGATGTGGTCAACGTGAAGGACCCGCTACCACGTGCCAAGTTCCCTGGCGTTGTTTATGGGGAAACATCCCTTGCAGCAACTGCCCCTCCGTCTACATTGGGGGAACCGGGAACTTCCAGCGGCGCATGAAGGAGCACCAGGGCGACGTCAGAAAACAAGCGCGCAGCAAAAAATGCAGTTGCAGAGCACGTGCTATCCACTGGCCACGAGATAGGCTGGGATGAGGTGGAAATCTTGGCGACGGAAAGAAACCTATCTGCAAGACTTCATCTAGAATCTCTAATCATCCAGACAACGGCCAACACGCTAAACAAGAATCAGGGCACGCTACATCATATTTACGTGAAAAGATTGCAGAAGATTCTGAAGAGTATATAACCATCCCTTTTTCTGTGACAGCCTTATTGTGAACAAGGGCCCCTTATGGGACCCGAAACGTCATTTTTAATCTTTCGACTTGGTCAGTGACCCAATGTTCATTTGTGAATAAATCTTACATGTAGTACAAATTCGCATTTTTTTTCTCTTGCTGCAGATGCCCGCGATATAGAAAAAATGCACGCGACATACCGCTCTCGCACCGCGATTGCAGAGATCTCAAACGTGCGCCTACACACGAACTGCTCATATGGCCGGGTGTGCCGCCGCTGAAAAGGCGACAGGCCTGCAACGCTGGCGCCGGCTGTGCGATTCACCCCAGAGCAAGCGGTACAGGCTGCGCCTGCTTATCGCTATCATGACGCGCCGCAAATGAAGCATACCGCAGGTGAAGATCGCAAAGCCAGCTCCTGCGTCGCTGCCCAGCCGCTTTTTAAGCGTCATCGCACCGGCTTAACTGATGTGCTCATTCCTACGCCGAATGTTTAAGACCACTGCAATACCGGTGCGCAAGCGGTAATGTCACGTGGAATTTTGTTGTATTTCGCGGGCCTCTGAGTGTGAGAAAAAAAATTTTATTGGAAAAAAATGTAAAGCTAGAAATGGATGTTTTGCGGAACGTTCTATAACTTCATTGCTTGCTACGTGGAAAATTGATCGCGACTAAATATGCTATTGGGCGCAATCCAAAAAAGCGACTTGCTGTATACAATAGCCACCAACATGCGCTTGACCGCGTAGTCTGAGAGTGCTGCAGCCTATTTTGAAACTCTCGGCAAAGTTAACTGCACGAAAAGGCATTTGCACAAATAATAAGTAGCAGGAGCGGCGAAACGTTATGTATGCCATGAGCTTTCACCTTCAGACATACAAAAAAATCGGCAGATGGTTTAGCATGTCTAAGCGCGGAATATCGTGCGATAACACTACTTACGTTGAGCACATAAGCTGCTTACGTGGTCAAGCCATTTGAGCTAAATGACATTACGACGAAAGCCTTGGACCTAAAGGCCTTTACCCGGAAGGCATTTACCATATAGGCCCTCACCGCAGTGTCCTATGACTTACAGGCCTTTCTCACTAAGTAATTTCCAGCCATGTCCGCCAGGTTTATACCACGGCGGGTTGCCCACAACCCAATGGGCAGAAGGGCCTCCTGTCGGAAAGCAGACTCTAGGCACGCAGTACATGTGTACATGTGTCCGACATCGGAAGATCCGCCTAGTAGTGCTACTGGAATAAGACTCATAACTTGCAACAGCCTTACACCCTGAGGGAATTATCCGCTCGTGGTCTCTGTCTTGCTAGTGTATTTACGATGAAAATTGTTAAATAATCATTTCGAACGGCCTGTGAAAGACACTGACGCATATGCCTGCTGTTCATTCAACTACCTTGCAATTTCTTATAAACAAACCCCTTTTGGTGGGGAAGGCATCGGCTCTTTCCCATGCTTCCACCGAACCGAGGCACAAATAAAATGCAAAACTGGAAGTGATACAACTTCTTCAGGATATTCTGCAATGAGGATAACTTTGTTTCTTTCTTCTTCCAACTGCAGCAGCTGGCGCGTTCACCTGCAAAGAGTGCGGCTACAATTCCTCATCGCGGCAAAAACGGGACTGGCACCAGTGGCGCGAACATCCCTAGGTACAAGTACAGCAGCAGTACTGGATCGCTGAGAACAACTTCCCTTCGCCACGGACCGAATGTACGAGCTCCATCAGCTCGAGGCAAGGATTAGAGCTCTACCTGCTCCGTCAGCATCTTTTATTTTTGCGGACATGACGATGATGTTTGTCAAATAAAGTTTTTAGCCAGCCTTTCTCTCTATACGGAAGTCGGATTGTTGCTGAAACACGTGAGGGCGGCGAGGAGCAATACCTTCGCTCAAATCAGTTACGCTCGCCAATAGCGCGTCATTCTAAAACTTGTGTTACGGCAGGAAAGGTAAAAAAAATTGGAAGTGACACTTCATCTCCGCCTTCAGCATATCATTCGATGGCGACTTTGAGTTAATGCCGATATATGCGGAATCGGTCATTTTTAACTTGATGTTCATATATCCCTTGGAGTCCTCATAAAACTCCTTCCTCACTGGTGCAGCGGTTAAGGGATGCGCCATCGCCCTGCGATAGCAGGTGCTTTCACTTGCGGGTCTTGTGCGACCCAAGTTGCTCTTCCCGAGCAGCCTCTCGCAAACAAGTATTAATTTAACTGTCACTTGTCCGGGTGGTTTGTTGGATTGGGGTGTTAGCTTGGGGCGACCCTAAGGTCAAGTAACCTAGGCTGGTTCTCCGGGGGTAAATGTGGTGCCTGAGCCAACATATTTTGCGATCACAGCGCCGATACCGGATTTTTCTGCGTAACGAGGCCTATAACGCTCTCTCGTTAGGTATGAGGCATTTTCAAGGCCAGAAACTTAGAGCCATGTTTTCACCAGTCCAGAATTATATACGACAGAAATTCATCACCACTATCTGTTCTAGCACGTTTTCTGCGGGAGAAATGACACAACCATCCGTTATGTTTCAATACATTGAGAGGACGCGGAAACGACGAAGTCTGGCACTACCAAGGATGGCTGTCAACTGGCGGCCTAATTTAGGGCGGGAGGTAATACCGCTTCGAACAGCAATTTGCACTGACGCTAGCATCATCTTTCTTAGCATTTGCCATACTGACCTACCTGTAAATTGTGGAATACGTGGAGCGCGAATAAAGTTAAAAACAAATGCTTGCACCGAGGCACTGCTAATAAGCGATAAATCTAAGCAGACATGTCGCACAAGTTGCGTTAGCGATATATGCTTACGAGTAACATGATGAAAAATGTGCGCAAAGAGTTCTTCATTTACAACGTTGCTTTTTTCTCGGGTGCATGTGAACAAAACATTGAACAGGACGCATGTCTTTTTTCAGTAGCGTAATCTTGGCGAGACAAGGATCAGGGAGCTATTTTTTTTTGTTAGATTCCTTAAACATATCGATACTCTCTTGTGCAGCTTCGAACTCTCACCTGTCGTCGCCGCACCAGTAGACGCTGTAGTTTTTTCCAGGATCGAAATCCGCGACGTTCTTTGGTTCAAATGACTGAACTTTAGTGTGTTCAACAACAGCAGTTGTATGATCACACACGTACTCACAGTAGACGAACATTTCGGGAACAATTAACACGAACCGCAAATGCGCACTAAGTTTGCAACGCGACGCGCCTTGATTTGGCAATGGACGCATCTCAACTACGCGGCCAAAACTATAAGGCGTGCATAGGCTTTCATGCATCATGCGCAGCAAAATATAGTGCCACCATACAAGTACTTTTCCCACGTAAAACGTGCTGTTATAATTTATAGCTGTACTCGTATATACATGCGTGCTTTTATGTACGAAAAGGCAAAATGTCCAAGCAACCTTGCTCAAATAGTTTAGGATTTTTTATTTCGACTTCGAAATTCATACGAAGTACATGCAGAATTCAGTGTCGCCATTTTAGCGATTTTCCCGCTAAATTAAGTGACTTTTGTTGCCTCTTAGCGGGAAAAATGTTCGTCTAGCGGCTAGAAGATTTTTTAGCGGATTTTGAATCTTTATTTCGTGGGTGTCATTGTTTTAGCGGATTTCAGGTTGCATACGTGAAGTGGATCTGAACGAAATGAGCAATTCTCTTCGTGGGCTTCAGTAAAAAAATAGTGGCCGGCGGGTTATGTACGAGGAAGGGAATTTATCAGCGGTGCCGGCCGCTGGCTCGTTGGTGTGGCCAGTTCTCGTGGGCCGTTGTATGGCACTATAGTGTACTTAGAATTAGTACACTATAATGGCACGCCTCGAAGAAGCCCACGGAGAGATTCGTAGCTTGCGCCTCTCCGCACCTGGCTGCTGTAGGGTTTCAACTGATCCTATGCATGACACCATGCATCGACCCTGCGAGGCGCGGTGAAAGGCGCCTAGGCGCCTCGGTCACTTTGCTACACCCTATCTCACAGATTACTTCGGAACCAGCATCTTAAAAAACAAAAAAAAACAGTCACTCTACACTTTGAACGCTCACTCAGTGCTTCCTCCTTGCTTCTTTGAGCAGAATAAAGCAGTCCGCTTGGTATATATCGGCATTGACTGTGGCGCTGCGGCAGAAAATAACCTATCCCAACCGGTGCGCACGAGCATGGGAGATATTGCCACGTATCATTGTAGTGTTTGTTCGTTCACTGTCAAGGCTGCAGGAAAGGGTTGTTATCACTTTTGTTCGTGACGCGAGAAGCGACCGGACTAATCTCGATTGTTCACAGCCATGAACAGCTGCATCTACTTGTTTCTAGATTACTGTAGAAGATCTTGTCCTGTTATCTGAAAGTTTCCTTGCCGCCTTTAAATTGAGCGATGCCGCGAGCGGCGGACATTCGTAGTTCGACGACCGACGAGCACGTTTGTTGCTTACGCCGCCGCCGAGTGATTCAGTTATTTTGCACGCGCAAGTCAGCCCAAATAAAGAGCTTCCTTTCCAAGACTGGCTGGTGTCTTCCTGACCACTGGACTGCCGTCACTACAACGTGACATCTGGTGGAGGTGCTGGGTAGCCTCCCATGTTCCGGACACCCCCTACAAGTCGTGACGCCAGCCCTTTGAGTCATCTACCGCAGGACCTGAGTCCAGTCCACCGCGCAAGCCGACGCCTGCAAGGGGACGAACCTGAGTTCGGGATTCTGCCGGACCCTACCCGGAAGCGAAAGCCAGCAGCAACGTCTACCATGAGCTTGCCCCAGGCGATGACTCCAATCATTCTTCAGCAGCCCCGGGTGCCACCAACCTTCGACGCTTCGCCTGGCGCCGACCCCGAAGAATGGCTAGAGCAGTTCGACCGTGTGGCTATCTTCAACAACTGGGACGATGCCACAAAACTTAGGTACGTGTTCTTCGCCTTGGAGGGACCAGTAAAAGTCTGGTTTGAGAATGAGGAAGCTAACCTCATGAACTGGGAAACCTTCAAGGAGCAGCTTCTAAAGACCTTCACGAACGTCGTGCGAAAGGAGAGAGCCCAGCAGCTGCTACAGTCTCGCATACAACACCCAAACGAGACCGTTGCAGTGTACACTGAGGAGATGAAGCGTCTCTTCCGGCGTGCCGACTCGAACATGAAGGAAGAAGAAAAGGTCAAGCTGCTTATGCGAGGAGTTAAAGAACAACTCTTTGCCGGCCTCGTACGGAACCCACCGAAAACCGTGGCGGAATTCATAGAAGAGGCCTCCACGATGGAAAAAACTCTTGACGCCCGAGCCCGCCAATATGAGCGCCAGCAGCGCGTATTTTCAGCAAACTGCCTGGACGCCGCTAACAACGATAACCTGCGGGAGGTTATACGCCAAGTTGTACGAGAAGAACTCCGACGATTGCTGCCAAATGGAACGCAGCCGCAGGTTACATCACTTACTGACGTAATCCGGGACGAAGTTCAACAGGCCTTGGGTGTGACGCCGACACCCACGCAGCCTCCGCAGCCCCCAGCCATGACTTACACCGCAGCTGTGCGCCGTCCTGCACTTCGACGACGGGACCCAAGCCCCTATCGCCCTCAGCCAGCTGCGTTGGACCGCCGCCCACCCGCCCCAACCCGCCCGTTCTACGAGCGACGCGCGCAGCCGAGGAAATGCGACGAATGGAGAACTCCCGACCAGCGCCGCCCACTATGCTTCCACTGTGGCGAAGCCGGTCACGTCCTCCGGCACTGCCCATACAGAAGACTGGGCATCCGAGGGTTCTCTTACGACGCTCCACGACCCCGACCCGGCCAGCGACCAGCCGAAATCGAGGAGTTTTTGCGTCGGGAAGAATACTCATCGCCGAACCGCCTGTCACGTTCCCCGTCGCCATCGTCCCCGCGCTTTGTTTCTCCTAGCCGAGGTTACGCCGTGCGTGGACGCTCCCCCAGCCCCCGAAGGTTAAACTAAATAAAGCAGCCTCTGGAGGTGAGGTTGCTTCTAAGCGCAATGACAAAGATCCTCCATCGACGAGTACTCAAGACCATGCCTCAACTACGACGACAACACCGACGACAACACCGACGACGTCAACACCGACGACGTCAACACCGACGACGACAACACCGACGACGACAACACCGACGACGACAACACCGACGACGACAACACCGACGACGACAACACCGACGACGACGACACCGACGACGACTTGAAGCTTTTACCGCTGCCAAGTGAAGTAACGTCGCAGTACGCCCACCGCAGCCTCACTACTCGACGAAGCCGAGATCGGACACCGAAGACAACGTACAATACCAGAACGCGAACAAGTGACCTTGAAGTTACGGTCGACAGTCACGCGGTTACTGCCTTGGTGGACACGGGAGCTGACTACTCTGTCATGAGTGGCCCACTCGCTGTCCGACTCAGGAAGGTAACAACAACCTGGGCTGACCCGCTGATCCGCACCGCAGGTGGCAACCTGATTACGCCGTCAGGACGCTGCACCGCGAGAGTTACTGTAAATGGAAGAACCTATGCGACAACCTTCCTGATCCTACAGCAATGCTCGAGAGACGTGATTTTGGGAATGGACTTCCTGAAAGAACATCGGACGATCATCGACCTTCGATCTAAGTCGATCAAGCTTTCCACGGAAAAAGCCATACCTGCTGCGACGAGCGCGACTCATCACGTTGCCTTAAACGTCCTCGATGAAGCATTGAGCGTGCCGCCCCGATCAAGTGTTCTCGTCGGCATAGGTACTGGAGACATCGAAAATGCCGAAGGCGTTATCGAGGGGAACACCCAGTTACTCCTGGATCGAGGATTGGGCGTCGCGAGGGGAGTCGCCGAAATCCGAAATGGCCAAGCCCAGGTGTTGCTAACCAACTTCACCGAAGAATACCGCCATCTAAACAAAGGTACGACGATCGCTTTCCTCGACGAGCTGGCAGACATCAGAAACGTATTTGCCCTACCCGACCAACCCGCAGAACTATCTGAACAAGGCCATCAACCGACGTTCGACATCAACCCGGCATTACCCCGGAGCAGACAAGACCAAATACGCAGTCTTGTTCAAAGGTACACCGATTGCTTCTCATCAGCATCGAATGTGCGACGAACCCGGCTTGCCAAGCACCGCATTGTCACAGACGAACACGCACGACCACTGCGACAGAGCCCCTACCGCGTATCGCCGCTAGAACGCCAAGCTATCCGCAAGCAAGTTGAGGAAATGCTTCGTGACGACGTCATCCAGCCATCGAGGAGCCCCTGGGCAGCACCGGTCGTCCTAGTGAAAAAGAAAGACGGCACCCTTCGCTTTTGCGTCGATTACCACCGCCTGAACAACATTACGAAGAAGGATGTCTACCCCCTCCCTCGCATCGACGATACACTGGACCGGCTGTGCAACGCTAAGTACTTCTCATCGATGGACCTGAAGAGCGGCTACTGGCAAATCGAAGTCGACGAAAGAGATCGCGAGAAGACTGCGTTCATCACGCCAGACGGACTCTTCGAGTTCAAGGTGATGCCATTCGTCCTCTGCTCTGCCCCAGCGACGTTCCAGCGAGTAATGGATACGGTGCTCGCAGGCTTGAAGTGGCAGATTTGCCTAGTCTACTTAGATGATGTTGTTGTCTTCTCCTCAAGCTTTGAAGACCACCTCAGAAGGCTTCGGATAGTGCTGGAAACGATCAAGTCTTCAGGCCTGACACTGAAACCGGAGAAGTGCCACTTCGCCTACGAAGAGCTGCTGTTCCTTGGTCACGTCGTAAGCAAGAATGGAGTTCGCCCAGACCCCAAGAAGACGGCGGCGATCGCAGAGTTTCCACAGCCTAATGACAAGAAGGCTATACGCAGATTCCTTGGATTGTGCGCTTATTACCGGCGATTCGTCAAGAACTTTTCGCGCATCGCTGAACCTTTGACCCAACTTACCAAGGCAGACGTGCCTTTTAAATGGGAAAGGCCGCAAGAGGAAGCTTTCAACGAATTGAAGCGCCGCTTACAGTCCCCTCCTGTGCTCGGGCACTTTGATGAAAACGCCGAAACCGAAGTTCATACCGATGCAAGCAGTGTGGGCTTAGGAGCGGTCCTCGTTCAGAAAAATGACAAACAGGAGACAGTTATCGCGTACGCTAGCCGTTCACTGTCGAGAGCCGAAGCCAACTATTCGTCGACAGAGAAAGAATGTCTCGCCATTATTTGGGCCATGTCCAAATTTCGCCCCTACTTATACGGACGACCATTCAAGGTTGTGAGCGATCACCATGCTCTGTGCTGGTTAGCCAATTTGAAAGATCCTTCCGGCCGCCTTGCTCGTTGGAGCCTGCGTCTTCAAGAATTCGACATAACTATAGTCTACAAATCTGGCCGCAAGCATTCCGATGCGACAACCTTCCTGATCCTACAGCAATGCTCGAGAGACGTGATTTTGGGAATGGACTTCCTGAAAGAACATCGGGCCATCGCTGCTGTTGGGTTGCGGCTAAGTACCAGGCGGTGCTGAGTTATTCCTCGAATTTCTGCTTGATTTCTTGTGTTTTCTTCCCATTTTCCAGGGTGACTGAACGCGGGAACGTGGACTGATGTCCACAAACTCTCCCGGCCAGGGGAACACCCCCTGGTCAGCTTGTCTCGCCCCAGATGAGCTGCCTCTTGATTGTTTCCTCCGTGGCGGAGTTAGCAGCATACCGGTTGCTCTCGTCCCCGCGGATGAGGGCTCCATCAAGCTGAATAACCCCGAGGCGGTTCAGGCTGCGCTTAAATCTACCACCCCCCATTACATGAAGATTACTGACGTCCGGCAGTTCGGCCGTGGAGGAATCGTATGCAGATCGCCAGACCAGGCATGCGTAGCCGACCTGCTGAAGTGTTCGTCGTTTGCCAATCACCCGGTGAGCGCGTTCATACCTCCTCATCTGGCGTGTTCGAAAGGGCTAGTCCGTGGCGTAGACCCACGGCTAAGCGCGTCCGAGACATTAGAAAAGCTCACTTCGGCTGGCGTGATCGCCATTCACCGATGCAGTCGTGTGGTGGATGGAACAAAGATACCGACGGAGACTGTTATTGCTACATTTGCGGGGCTGTCCTGTCCATCTGAAGTTAAGGTGTGGCCTTTGATTTTCCGTGTGGATCAATTTACATCTCGGCCCCTTCAATGCCGTAATTGCTGGAGGTTCGGCCATAGCGCCAAGGCCTGTAAATCGAGTTTTCGCTGCTGTGGGTGCGGAGAGAGCCACGACCCCGCTAGGTGTTCTGCTCAACAAGAGAAATGCTGTTTGTTTGTGTGGCGGTGGACACTCAGCAAGCCATTCCGAATGCCCAGCGCGGGCTGAGGGAGTGCAAGTACTAGAGTTGATTGACAAGCGCAGGTGCTCAAGACGTGAGGCAGTTGCAGTCATCAAAGATAGAACATCTGGCTATGCAAGTGTGGCAGCGCGGCATGCAACCGTTGTGGATTCCTCCTTGTCGCAAGCGATTGCGGCGGCGGTGGAGAAAGCAATGGCAAGTGCCATGGATCGCATAGTTGAAAATCTGTCCGCGTGCATTTCGCAGGTCATGGCATCCCAAATGTCCACTTTATTGCAAGCTTCTATTGCCCCCCTTTGTGGCACAATCACTTCTCCATTGGTTGCACCTCCCTAACCTTCTGTGCCCGTGACTTCCAATCCACTGAGTCAGACTCAATCACAGCCTTCGTCTGAAGAGTGCGTTGATATGGAGACTGAGATGCGTGCTCAAAAGCGCAGTGCGTCTCCGACAGGTGGTGCTAGTCCGTCTTGCTCTCAGTCGAAGAATAAAAAGAATCACCCTAGATCTACACCCAAAGGCAGCATTTTGGATCAGGCGGTCTCCGCTGCGGCCCTTTCGGCGACATAGGGTCGTTGAAGGTGTTGCAGTGGAACTGCCGGTCTATTCTTTCTGCTTCAACAGATTTAGTTTGTTTAATCAGTAAATTAGGTCCAGATTTAATTGCTCTTCAGGAAACGTGGCTCTCTAAAGATTCTAGGTACAATTTACAAAATTATCGTTCTTTCAGGCTTGACCGGCCCTCAAGAGGTGGTGGGTTGCTATTGTTCGTATCCACAAAATTTTGCCACAGGGCATCTGTGTCATTTCAATATATGGACAGGCAGTGCGAAATTCAGGCACTTGATCTCAATATTCCTGGATATCAGCCACTCACTCTGGCTAATGTATATTTTCCAACAGGTGTGCATGACGTTCGGCCTCTTGACTCGTTTTTGTCTAGTTGCAGGAAACAGGTTTTAATTGTTGGAGACTTCAACTCGCATCATGTTTCGTGGGGGTTTCGTACAGATCGCTGCGGTACGCTCTTATGGGACTGGGCTTGTGTGAATAACCTCATATGTTTAAATTCGGGTCTCCCCACATTTGTCCGTGGTCAGGCTCGCTCAGCGTTAGACTTGTCATTTTCTTCCCCCGGAATAACTGTGTCCTCTTGGGCGCCAGTTGACTGTGCCTCCAATAGTGATCACCTTCCGATCAGCTTCCAAGTTATGTGCCAGTTGAACTCTCCTAACAGCACACGGCGCACATTCATAAATTACGACAGTTTTAAAAATGCCCTCAAAGCAGACCTTCAGGAATTATCTCATTCCAACAGTGGAGATAATGCCATCCGCATTTGTTCAATTTTGGATGGAGCTCGTAAAAAATCGGAGTTCTTGGTTCAGGCACATAAGGGAACATAGCCGTGCCTTTGGTGGAACGCAGAGTGCGCTCGCGATTATAGGCGCCGAAAGGCTGCTTGGAAGAAACTTCTCCATAATCAGTGTCCCAAAAACTGGATCGATTATAAGTTCGTTGCAGCTACGTTTAAGCGCACCGTATCTCGTGCAAAGGAGTTGCACGATACTGAACGCTACGAATTCCTTTCAAAATCTGGTAATAGGCGTGCTCTATTCAATTACCTAAAATCCAGGAAACTAATCTCGTCCACCATGAACGCTGTCTCCCTAGTTCAGTCACCGGCTGAACTTGCACAGTCCCTGGAAGAGATAGGCAGAGGTCTTGAGCGCCGGTTTACGGCTCTTCTTCCTTCTCCTCAGAGATTTCTTGCCACTTTGGACGATTTCGAGGAGGTCACCCTCACTGAGCTCTCGAACACTGTATCCCGCCTTCCACCCGCGGCCCCTGGCCCTGATGGTGTGACTTCTTCTATGATGAAAATTTTGTTCGAGGAATCTCCCACCGACTTACTGGCGCTTATAAATTACTCTCTTAATGGGGCATGGATTCCAAATGAGTGGCGTTTAGCAAAGATTATCCCGTTGCTTAAAAAGCAGGGAGATGGTTATGTGTTAGACAATATAAGGCCAATTTCTTTAACTTCGAATCTCGTTAAGTTAATTGAGAGGGTGTTGCATGGTAGAATATTGTCTGTTATTTCAGAGGCTGGGTTGTTGAACCCTTGCCAGATTGGTTTCAGACCAGGATGCTCAATATGGTGTGCCCATACCGATCTGGAGAGCCGCATACAGTTAGCTCGGCGCCGAAATCAATACGCAGCGCTTGTTACTTTAGATGTTTCTAAAGCCTATGACAGCGTTGAGCACAGGACGCTCTTGCAAAGACTGCAGGCAGTAGGACTTCCGAGATACTTTGTGGCTTGGGTTGCTGAATTCCTTTTTTTTACTGCTGGAATTTTACTGCTTTCAGAACGGTGTTTCATCAAGCAAATTTCGACAATCGAGAGGAGTGCCCCAAGGGGCGGTCCTATCCCCTGTACTTTTTAACATCTTACTCAGCAGTATTCCCTGCAGTCCTCAGGTGTCCACCTATGTGTATGCTGATGACATCGCCTTTTTTGCTTCAGAGAACGACATTTCCTCTTTGTACCAGTCCTTACAGTCCTACCTCAATGTCCTAGACCAATGGTTAGGAGACATTAATCTGTCCCTTAATGTCAATAAATGTGCTTTATTGGTTTCTCCGCTCTCTCGTCCAGTTAATATCTCTATTGTTTACCGGAACCATGTAATTCCTCAAGTGCAAAGTGTCAAATACCTCGGAGTAATTTATGATCCTTCTCTTTCCTGGGCGGCCCATATCGAGCAGATCACTGTGAAAGGAGTCCGAGCAGTCGGTATGCTGCGCAGGCTGAGCAGTGTTCGTTCTGGCATGAGAAGGCACTCACTTCTTATGATTTATAGAATGTACGTCCGTCCAGTCTTAGAGTTCGGCTTTGTTTTATTCTCTGGTGCACCAGCGTATAAACTTCGCCTCTTGATTCTCTTGGAGCGGGAGGCGTTGCGCCTTTGTTTGGGCCTTCCAAAATTTGTGGCGAATTCCGTTTTGTACCTGGAAGCGCGTACTCCATCATTGACTTCTAGATTTCGGCTCTTAACGGTGAAAACGTTCGTAAGAATGTGCGATTCTTCGCTCCATGCCTCCAATTTGATCTTCCTTCGTCAGCCTAGGCTATTTTTCAACGAAACCTGGTCTCGTTTCCGTACCCCTCAGATATGTTTGGTGCAATCCCTCCTGGACCCCTTAAACGTCCGCATTTCGGACATCCGTCCGGTATGCGCCAACTCATCTATTCAGATTGTCTTCGATGACATCTTTCCAAAACATGCAAAGTTAATGCCTTTTCATTTGCTCAGCGGTCTATTGCAGGATTACCTGCTGTGCTTTAAATCTCATGTGCTCATAGCGACAGACGCCTCACAGTGTGAAGAAAAGGCCGGTGTTGGCATTTTCTCCATCTCCCTTGACTGGTCATTCTCACTCCGCCTTCCCGATTACACCCCTATTTATTTGGCCGAATTTCTAGCAGTAGTCTTAGCGTTGCGCAAATTAAACAGCTCCTTGTCTTCTGTCATAATTATGACAGATTCATTATCGTTGTGTTCCTCTCTCACCGCGCCTACAACATCTCAGGCACTTCGGTTACTCAAATGCTTGGTTCCACCCCACGTGTGTTCATTACGGTTGGTCTGGGTGCCTGGGCACAGAGGAATCCATTTGAATGAGGTTGCTGATACCCTGGCGAAGGCATCTATTCAAGGCCCAGTCGTATCTGTGCTTCCACCCAGCGCATATATTACCGCGGCCAGGTTTCGCAGGTATCTGCTCTTGAAACAATTCGCAGCATTAGCTCTGACCTCCTCTCCCGAATTCCGGCATCTCCTTTACCCGTGGTGCAGTAAAGGATGGCGATCACGCAAGCTTGAGGTTTCCTTCACTCGTCTACGTTGTCGCGTGCCTCTTTTAAACTTCTACCTTTATAGATCTGGTCTGGCGGTCTCCCCATTGTGCCCGTTCTGCGGAGAACCCGAAACGATAGATCATTTCTTGTTGACCTGCCGCCGTTCCTCCTCTTTACGGAGCCGCCTGCTGGAGCTTCCGTTACGACAGCTTGGTCTAAGTCTGTCAGCTGGGGTTGCTCTGTCTCTTGGGGCTTCCTCCCTTGGGCACAGCAACTGGAATGTGCTCTCCGCCATGCAAAACTTACTTACAGACACTAAACGGCTGCCGTCTTAAGCTCTGCTCTTTCTCATGATCAATATTTCTCTGGAATGAAAGCTTTCTGAAACGTGGAATATTTAGCCCCGTTCTCTATTTCAGTCACCGATCTCACAGCATTTGTTTAACCTATTTCAATCACACATCTGAGATCCTTTCATTTATTTTCTAATTGCTATTATTATCATGATTATTTTATTTTTCCCCACCATTATTTTCTTGTTTAACATTTTGTACACCTATCAGTTGCCGCCTGTGTCTTGGCCAATCCCCCTCAGTCGGTATGCGCCATTTTCTAGAGGACAACAACAACAACAACAACAAGCGCCAGCAGTTTCGCGCAGCAGCAGCGCTCGGATCCTGAGTTGCAAAGCATAGTTGGTTAT